>NC_053027.1:287273796-287573796 GCF_003073215.2 Triticum urartu | reverse complement strand
TGTCTGGCCAAATGATTATACGCCCCGTAGAAGGCCCATGGATCCTACGGCCCGTAGAAGACCAATGGATCCTATGGCCCGTAGAAGGCCCATGGATCATACGGCCCGTAGAAAGTCCATGGATCCTATGGCCCGTAAAAGGCCCATGGATCCTACGGCCCGTAGAAGGCCCATGGATCATACGGCCCGTAGATACCAATGGATCCTATGGCCCGTAGAAGGCCCACGGATCCTACGGCCCGCAGGAGGCCCATGGTTACAACAGTCCATGTGTTGACATGATTATTGTGGCGTAGTTACCAAAACTAGGTTATTGTGGCCACTAAAAAAACGCGGAAAAAGAACTGCAGTGACTACAAGCAAACAACTAAACAAGACAATAAGGAAATAAATAAGCAAGCAACTAACACTAGCCTATTACAACTATTACACATATTACATCCACTAGGCATCAAAGTTCGCCACCAGTGCAAATATAGGGAACAAAGCAGCATATTACATACACAGGCTTTAAAAATTGGCCACCAGTGCAAATAAACGTAGTAGCAAAACAAGTCCATAACTGAAACAACTTCAGAAGAGCTCAAGAAACGTTATCCTGGGTATCCACCATGCTGGCAATAAGCTTAGCAATTTTATTAGCTTTGTCCTATTTGGCTCTAAAATCCTCCAACGCTTGCTGTTGCACCAGAAAGTATGCATCTGAATGCTCCAGGGACTTTCACAGTCCTTCCGCTTCTTGTCGCAGCACAGCTGATCGATGTCTTTCAGCTTGTAGTCGAGACTCAATAAACCGAACTGATTTAGACAGTGAGTTTTAATAGCTTGTGCAAGCGGTAGTGGCCAGTAACTCGAACAGTAAACCAAGATAGGACTTTGGGGTTGCCTCACTGTCTTCAAGATAGTTTTCCTTAGCTGTTTTATCAGCTTTGTTGGAGACCAACAAGGATGTCTCACTATCTTGAACCTTATTTGCTTTACTTTCTTTATCATTGCTTAATAAGCACTCTTCCCCAATATTCTGTCAGCATTCTAAAAGAAGAAACAAGCATACACATAACAGGTTTAACATGTACTAGTATATGAAACTCATTTCGGTGAACCAGTTCATTAGTAAGGTGGACAAGATTAAACTACCAAGTCTTCTATTGCCAAGTAGTACATTATAAAAGCATCAAAAAACATATATCTATATCCTATGGTCACTTCGTTGTCTTGCCAAATAAAAATAGAGACATGGTTCAAATCATATCAGTCCAAGAGAAAGCATCACTAAAATAATACAAAGCATGGGAAACTAAACGACACAACAAGATTTTAGATGGGTACCACGGGTCTACATGTACAACAACACTATTGGCCTTGTTATGATGCTAGTAATGTGCATCATATGAGAAGTCAGCTGTATACACAATTGAAATTGAAATCAACAGAGCTATTTATAAGAGCAAACCTGTTAAAGAAACATGCGTAAACATACCTATTGTGCCATTGGAGTTTCCATTAGATAGTTCAATTTAAAAATAAGTTTGTATGAGTAAATACAGTGATACAAGAGCAAAGCAGTATGTACGATAGCAATGGAATCTTAAATGAGAACAGTTGTTCTTCAGGTTTAAGCACTTGTTCTACATGAACAGAGTACAATAAGACGCAAGCATATAGTACTTAAAATAAAATGAGCTCATAGACCTTACCACATTCTTGGTTCGGGACCAGTAAAGAACAAGGCGTTCCCAGTCATCGTCCAGTAAATGTGTCTCAGGAGAACATCAGGGAATTTGATGAGTTTCTTTGCCAGTGAAGTACGTTTCCTTCAGGTAATTCCGATACTACCACCAAGCATTCTTGAAGATAGCAGAGGTATTAGCACAGGTTACCTCATCCTGAGTTTCCAAATCTGTCCTTCTCTATAGAGAAAAATGGGAAAATTTTGTTGTATTATAACCATCATGGAGGTAGAATCTATGGGACAAAGCAAAGTAATTGCCATGAATAACATTACTTACACATAACTCCTGGACAAACACCTGCAACTGGCATTTTCCTTCTTCTTCAGTATAATATTTCCATGATGGGAAGATACGCACATAGGATTTAACAACATCAAATGTGATAGATGCTAAACTATGAATGGCTGGTTGTGCTTCCTCCACAGGAATAAGTGTACTATCTAGTGGAGTTGGGGTTTGCCGTGGTAGTACTGCGCTTTGTGCACTGGAACTGCCTTACTAACTGCTCTTGTTTGGGAGCTCTGTGGTGGAGATGGTGCTGTGTCAATAGGAACAGGGTTACTATCTGCTGGGGTTGGGGTTAGATTGGGTGAAGCTGGTTCTCTGTCCATCGTAGTAGGGGGAAAATCTGCGAGAGTCTGTGTTATGTGTGGTAGGGCTGGTTCTCGTGCATGTACAACTGGGGTGCTATCTCCACCAAGAGGTAGCACTATTTTATTTGAAGACCGTGTTTTTACTCTGCTAGATACTACCATCACCCGCTCCAATTCAAATGTCTGATAAAGGAAACATAATTGAATGTACAGACATTGTATGAGAGACAGATGCAATAGATACTGTGGAAAAAAGAGGGCCTTAAATAATTGACATGTATATTGTTTAACTAAAACGGATAGCATGACATAATTTCACATATATGATGTCTATCTAAACTGGATAGCATAGCATATCATAATTGAAAGGTATGATGACTTACTAAACAGGATCGCATGACATAATTCACATACATGTTATCTAAGTAACCAGGATCACATGATTTAATTCACATATGTGATTTATATGCTAAGCGAAGGGCATTCACATATATGATGTCTGAACTAAGAACATGGTGTTGAATATTGTGTATATGATGTCTAAACTATGCAATGCAAGACACCATATGCATGATATGAGCAGTAGAACCGTGCCAAGTTAGAGCATACACCTCGGTGGGGGAATAGGACTAGTCATCTATCTCTGAATCCATCTCTGAGGAGCTATCGGGACCCAGCAAGAAATCTGCTTCGACAGGTAGCACTGTCTACTCTGAAGGCCTTGTTTTCACTCTAGATTTTTCTATTACCCATTCAAATGGCTGATTCACAGGAAGAGTAGTTTAATGTACAAACATTGTCGACAAATGGAAATTTAATGAAGAAAAGGATGGGGTAGATATCATTCAAATATATGATGCCTGGTTAAACAGGATGGCATTGCACATTTCACATATATTATGGCTGGCTAAAATACATGAGACTGCATAATTCCCATATATGATATTGAAACTAAACAAGTGGCATTACAAAACATGTCTAAACTAAGCAGATGATATATATGATGTCAAAAGTAGGCACTGCAAGGCAACATATGCATGATACGACTAACATCATCATGCTAAGTTAGAGCAAACACCTTGGGGGTAAATAGGAGTGGTCAGCTGCGTCTAAATCTGCCTCAGAACAGATATCTTCCTTTGGATTACAATCTGGAGAAAGGGTGAGGGTTTGCCATTGAACCCACCATGGAGCGATGTCTGCATGACATTGTATTGCCGTGCAAAACTCTTCAGTTTTTCTCTACATGTTCAACATGACTGTGTACAATATCTGATATGCATACAAAAAATATAGTGAGATTATGTAAGGAGAGCATGCAGAAATCTAGAGTAATGGTAACAACCAGTGGATGGATCCAAAAGTAATGATAGCAGGCTGATGATTGCTTTAATTTAATAAAAAACAGATGATGGTTGCTTTACTATTTGTTTCCCACCCAAGATGTACAACATAGGCATACCCTAGGTGAACCAGATATTAGACAGAGATACTATCCATTGCTGCCTCGATATGTGCCCCACAACTAATTTAGAACTCAAGTTTCAACATCAATTTGGACCTGACTTGGAGTCTAAGAGGTGAACAGGACAATAAAGTAGCAGGTAATATTAAGCAATACATAACATAAGCAAAAACAAAAGAGTGCGACCTCTCTTGTGGACCCGTGTACTCCTCAGGTTCATCTGCTGAGTCGATGATGGCGATGTCGTTGTGGTGGGTGCCAGCGGCAGGGAAGGAGATCTGAGGCGGCGAAAGACGGTCAGGAGTCGTGATGTCTGGTTTGGTGGGTGCTTTTGTCGATGGAGCAACTCAGGTGAGGTGGACAATGTCGCGGCGGGAGCAGGACAAACGACACAAAGTTTTCTTTGACACCTACCTGTAACTGAAGTAATTCTGTAAGCGCTCATTTGGCTTGTATGGTTCTTAAAACGCAGGGATAGGAGGAAAAATACCGGAATAGGATAGGAATGCACATGGGAAACAGAGCATTTGTGAACACATGATTTATGTCAACTTGTGTGTTTGGTTCACAGGAAAAGGAGGAGCAGAGGAATGCAAAGAAACATGGCCAAAATAAAGTGAAACCATATGAAAGCGTGTACAGTTAGAATGTTATTCTGCCACTAATGCACTTGGTCTTGTTTTCATGCATAGGATTTTGAAAAGTAGGTCCAGGTGGATGTTTTGCTCCATTCCTTTCAACAAAATGCATGAATAATTGAATAGTAGAGTGCCATAGGAAAATTTCCTATTGCTATGTTTTTCCATTGAACCACAATCACTACGGGAAACAGCTAATTTGCCGTCAGGGGGCGTCTTTGCCGTCAGCTTTTCATCGGGCAAGACGGCAAAGAAAGGTTTGCCGTAATCACCAGACGGCAAAGAAAAACTGACAGCAAAATATACTTCGCCGTCTGCGAAAAAAACACAGACGGCAAAGAGCGCACTTTGCCATCTGTGAAACAAATCACAGACAGCAAAGAATCTTTGCCGTATGTGTTTTTATTAGCAGACGGCAAAGTGAGCTCTTTGCCGTCTGTGGTTTTTTTTATAGACGGCAAAGAAGAAACACAAGACGCGGATCGATCACATGGATCGATGACATGGCACGATCTAGTCCACTCATCCTAACTCCCCACAGCGCCCCACCCCACAGCGCCCCCCACGCCCCACGCCCCACGCGCCCCCACCACTATCTCTCTCTCCCTTATCCTCCCGACACCCACCCACACCACGTCTCTCTCCCTTCTCTCTCTGCTCTCGATCCACAACAACCGGCGCCCGACACCACCTCATCCGCCACCCCCCACCTTAGCCCACCGGCCCCGGCCCCTTCCTCTCAGACCCCCGTGCCACCGGCCCCTGCCCCATCCCCCGCCGCCGCCCCTGCCGGCTTCCACGCCCCATCCCCCGTCGCGCGCCGTCCGCCTCCGCCGCGCCACCGGAGCCCGCCTCCACCCGTGCCACTGACTGCGCGCCACCTGCCCTCCTCCGCCCACGCAACCGGCCGCGTCGCCCCCGCAACCGGCCACGCGTCGCCCATGTCCGCCCGCCTTCGCCTGCGTCCGCCCGCTCCGTCCTGCGTCCGCCCGCTCCGTCCGCCCGCTGGGGGCCGCCACTGTCGGCGCCGGCGCCACCAGATCGAGCGCGTCCCGCAGTGGCCTACACAAGAGGAGCGGCGGATCGAGAAGCGGTGTTCATCTCCACCAGATTGAGGCTGCGGTGGATCGAGAAGATATTCGTGTAATATTGTTTTTTTGCAGGCTATTCGTGTAATATTGTTGTGTATTGTGATGTAGACATGTAGTATTGGGTATTGTATAATGTGTATTGTGTACAATCTAGTGTGGTACATCATTTAGGTATTTTCAATCTGGAAATATCGATAATGTGTATTGTATAGGAAGATTGTAGTGGGGTTTGATTACCGCGTCGACCATCCCATGAAATATTGGCTAGCTGATCTCAATTCTGCACTGTGGGTTTAGTTTTTATTTGGTTAAAAAATATTTCTATGACGTCTGTGATGTTTGAGGTTGATGGCAAAGATGGTGTTTGGCTGATGGCAAAGATGCTTTTCTCTGCCGTCTGTAAATTATTCGGTTGACGACAAAGCTGATTTTTGACTGACGGCAAAATCTTTGCCGTCATCTTGACAAAAGGCTGATGGCAAAGTATATTTTGCCGGCTAATCTTTACCGTCTGAGTTTGCCGTCTGCTTCCTGACGGCAAAATCTTTGCCGTCTGGATTTAGGTCTTTGCCGTCTGTAATCCACAGACGACAAATTAACTGTTTCCTGTAGTGAATAGCCCTAATGTATCGGCATGAATGTAGAGTAATAACTGATGCGACAAGTGTACAACCTCTTTGTTGTAGCCGTGTCGACCTCAGCATCATTGGGTTGGTCGCTGAAGAAGTTGAGGCAGAGGTGACTGTCGGAGGTGTGGAGGAAGATCTGAGGAATCTCTAGACGGCGTCCAGTGCACTGCTCTGTTGTGATGGATCGTTCCATCCTTGGAGCAGCTCTGGTGAGCCGTAAGACGTCAAGCCTGAAACAGCACAAGACAGACATTGTTAACCTCAAGTGGGATTCTAATAGCATCTCCAATAGATGATGTAAAATGCATTACGAAAAAGTGATAGATGTAAAATTTACATCACCAGAAACCACCTAACTACAACAAATGAGGTAAAAACTGTTGACTCTGAACTTAACTATCGAAATTGAAATTTACTGTGGAATCTGAATGTTACGGTCGAAACTGAACGCAATGGTCGCAGAGAGGCACTTCACATGGGATAGTTTAGGGAGGGCCTACAGTTCATCTTCAACCTGCACCCCCCTTGAGCCTCCAGCCACCACCAGCCGAACCCCGCACCGCCTCGCTGCCCCGAAACAACTACCCACCGCTGGTCCGCCGACGCCTGGCTGCCTCGAAACAACTCCCCACCGCCGGTCCGCCGCCGCCTCGCCGCCCCGAAACAACTCCCCATCGTCGGTCTGCCGCCGCCCCGGCCAGCCATCTAGACCCCCCCCCCCCCCCCCACCCCCCCCCCCCCCCCCCCCCCCCGCGCGCGCGCCAAGCTTTTTCTCCGGCGATCCCCACGGCACCACCCCACCACCGCGCCCCCACCGCGGGCGAGCAGCACCCCACCCAGAACCCTAAGATAGATAGTGGGGTACCTCTCCGGCGAGCCCCCCTCCCCGCTCTGGGTGGTTCTTCCTTAACTCCGGCGAGACCCACCACCCCCTGAAAATCTACTGACCCAAAAGTCGATTCAATCAATTGAAGTGTAGCTAAATCATTGCAGAGCAGCAACACGAGCGAGGGGAGAGCAGCAGCGTGAGCGAGCGAGCGAGAGCCGGAGCAGCAGCAACAACACGAGCGAGCGAGAGCCCGGCCAGTAGCAGCAGCGCGAGCGAGCGAGCGAGCGAGAGCCGGAGCAGTAGCAGCTAGGCGAGCAAGCGAGCGAGCGAGCGAGAGCCGAAGCAGCAGCAGCACGACCAATCGAGCGACAGCCGGAGCAGCAGCAACAGATTCGGCTGGTATGGAGGCCGCCGCCGAAGGGGCCATGCACTGGGGAGAGCCGCCGTGGAGATGTCGCCCGCGGCACTGGCTTCGAGGTAGCCGCTCCATGGGGGTGTTGGATGGAGCACCGTCGGCGCCGGAGGTCGATTTAAGGAGAAGGTGCGATGCAATGAGTGTACAACCTCTTTGGTGGCGCCGAGTAGGCCTCGGCTTCGTCCGAGGAGTCGGCGTGGATGTTGTGGTTCCGGTGGAGCAGGTTAAGGCGGTGCTATGGGGATGGAGCAGCCGCGATAGACGAGGCGATCATCGGATCAGCTCCTTAGAGGTGAAGAACGGGGCGGCTGAACCGGTGGGACGATGGGATGGACGAGGATCCTCATCCGAGGAGGCAGATGAGGGATGTCGAGCTGTTGCGGTGGACGACGTCGTCAGGGCAGAGGCTCCGGCTGGGCAGCGGTGAGTTGGCGGACGTAGGAGGGTGGGGTTTTGTGGATGGAGCGGAGAGGTTATGGCGGTCAGATTTGAAATGGCGAAAAGGAGGTGATAGGAGGGGGGAACCATGACTTAGGGACGCGCTTGTCCAAAATGTAGGGTGTGTTACAAAAGTACCCCCACCGATTTGAACTAGCGGCCCTTTCAGCTCAGGGTTAGAAGGGGGATTTCGCATGTCGGGATTTGGCAGCTAGAGGGAGTTTTCACACACGTTGTAATTTCGGGATAGCAAGGCGCTGGTTGTGAAGGCGCCAGTTTTGGGAGCACGATATCAGAATTTTCAGGATATAAGAAGGCGCCGGTTGAATTTTAGGGACAAGCCTAATGTGTAATATTGTACTTGTACATACAAAATCAATTCACACTTCCCTCAACGAAAAAATGAAAAAAAATAAAAACTATTCACACCACACAAAGAGAGTGTTTTCACGTTTTACTATACAAATGCTATTCAAAGCTACACCCTCCTTCCATCTATATAGGGCCTAATGCATTTTTCGAGGCTAAATTTGACCAACCAAATATTAGATCAATAATATATGACATGCAACTTACACAAAGCACACCGTTAAATTCGTGTGTGAAAGGAACTTTCAATGATATAATTTTCACATTGTGCATGTCATGTACTATTAATCTTGCCAATAGTCAAAGGCGGTCTTAAAAAATGCATTAGTCCCTCTATAGATGGAAGGAGGGAGTATGGATCCATGTTATGTCCAATTAAATTTTTTCGCTGGTTGTATAATGGATGTAACCTACTCATGCCAACATTTTAGTGCATTCCAAATGTCTATACTACCGCTGCAATTTGAACTGAATTTGAATTCGTTTCTCTATTTCAATAAGAATCTACAATCATGATTGTTGCCAACTTCAACCATCATTCGTGTATTACCTTAACAACACACTACATGATTACTATAGAGATAGATATGAACTATGTGTACTATATGAACTCGAACTCAATCTTTTGAATACACTTGATGTTGATTCCAAATAATAGTACATTTGATTTACTAACCATATATTCATAATCTAAACCATGTTCCATATGTACACCGTGTTTATCACACAAAGTATAGTGCCCCGCCCCCTACATTATGACAAGTATTTAGCCCTGAGATGCAAAAGCCACACATTAGCCCAAATTATAATCAATGTTCTACATTATGATATCTTCTTCAAGTATCCATATCAACTTTTTGATAATGAATTATGATCTATGTTCGTCTTTAACACCTTCACGATCCTCTTCTCTTTGTAGCTAGCTAGCACTAATTTTCTATCGTGCATGCACACGCCCGCCCCCCTCTCACCCTCCCTCAGCATCCCCTCCATCGTGCACGTCTGTTATTTCTCTTTAGGTCGTTCACCTGCGGTGTGTTTAGGCCCCCCGACTCCTTCTTTTCGGCACACACCGGTCGATATACCTCTCTAGCCAAGTGTGCCTACCACAAACACATACTTCCCCTCTTCTCTTCTCACCGTCCATGCCCCCTATGTACAATACGGTTCCACGCAGGTGCACACTCCCGCCCCTCTTTTCACCGATCTCATAGTCGCACGCTCCTCCCCCTCGACATAGTAGGCCTCTCGCACCTCCTCCTAGCCGCACCCCTTTCCCATGTTTGTCTATCCGGACCTTATTTGCTTCTAACACATGCATGCATGTATACGTACTGATCTCCCTACATATAGCTAGCTAGGTCGACTATAATTATTTTCCCCACACACCGATAGACTTGCCTCACTAGTTATGTCTCTCCCTTTCTCAGACACACGACAGTTGATCTTCCTATGTAGTTACGTATGCTTACCACAACCATATCGTCTCCCCTCATAATCCTTGCGTACCTCCCGAACCGTCTCTCACACGCACGTGCATAGACAGACATACATCCCTGCCCTCTCTTATTGATATTGCACTCGTACCCTCTGTTTGTCTAGCAAGCCTCTCCCACCATTTGTGAGATGCCACTCCACCACCAACCCTCCGACACTCTACCTTTGTCTTTCTCCCAACCTTATTCCTCTACTACACATATCCATGGATGTCAATCGATCTCCCTCCATACATAGCTAGGTCTCTCTCCTTCTCCACACATATACTAGTCGATCTACCTCTCTATAGTTAGGTCTCTGCCCCCTCCCCCCCCCCCACCGATAGTCGAACGTTGTAGGTAGGTATCCATGCCACAGAGAAAAACTGCACCTCTGTCCTCTCAAATTCCAGTAGGCCAGCCGCCCTGTATCTTTGACGTGGGCAAACACAAATTCGATGGCACTCTTTATTGATCGCGCAGCCACACACTTCATCCCTATTTTTGATTCTATCGATATCTCATGCCGATGATCCCTCCACTCTCTTCTCGTGGATCGCTCCCTTTATATATGATATATCCATGACTCTGTTTCACACACAATGCATATGTTATGATTTTTTGTTTGAGATATCATCAACACATTGCCTCGGTTTCGCACAAACCATCTCTCTCACACCCACCCACGTACGTACCTGCACCTAAAGAAGAGGTGCACGTAGGACGCACGTACTCGCGTCTCGTTCGTGGCCACACCCGCACGGGTACATGGTGGAGTTGGTTTCTGTACGAAAAGGCAGCCCACGTGATAATTTGACGCGAGTAGCGGTTGTTTACTCGAAGGAGGGTCGGGTACCATGCCTAGATGGAACAAAGTTCGACTTGACGCGTTTGTATTAAATAAAGTTATATATTCCTCCTCAATGGCGTGTAGTACATAATATAAAATGATTGACGTGGGGAAAATGGAAAAATCCGCTCCACTATATACAACGGAGCCTGCCTGCCGGGGTTTGTCTCTCGTCACACCATCTCACACAAGGCAGCGGTGGCCTCTCTCTCTCTCACTGTTGGTCAGTTATCCGACCGCATCCTGTCCGCGGACAGAAAGGGAGGATGTGCATTGTTTCTCCGTTCGACGGCGTTGAGGTAGCACGTCCCGATCTGCGGTACCCGCCGTTCTCTCTGACCAAGCTCTGGCGCGGTAGGGCCTTCGCCACTTGCTCCCTGCCGCGGTATGGGCAGATCTCGGCCGCAGGCGCCTTCCTAGTAACATCCCGATGACCCTCAGGTACAGATTCCTCCGGCCTTGCTCCACTATCCATCTTCCCACGTTGCTGCATGTGGATCTTCTTTAGTTGTTTGCTTAAAACGTATCTCTTCCGGCGTACTTTCCATCTTGCAATCTCGTCCTCAAACCATTTTTGATAAACCACCATGCTTCTATCTTTCCCTTATTACATGGAATATGCTTCTTTTTTGTCGGCGTATGTGTCTTCAACTCGTGTTATTCGCCACTAATTGTTTCCTTTCTACCTCTTTTTTTGCAAACAAGGCTAGCCATTTCACCTTGTTGCTATTGCGACCCTTTGGTGAACTGCACAAATCACTTTTTTTCTTAAGAGTGTTTTGTGTAGTTCTGCCAAAATGTCACACGGGCAACGTATTTACATTTCTATGGGACTGCAGAAAGGGAGATTGGTTTTTCTATCCTCCTCATCCAACTCCTGCCTAATCTTCTCCAACAAGTAGTTAGTCCTAAAGAGATATCACGGAGGTGATCGGCTTCTATTTGTGTGTGTTATGTTTCATCATCTAGTTCCACTATTATTGTAATCACACTGAGTGGATATCTTTGTAAACAGGGATGGTCAGCTCGATTTTAGTGGAGCTGCACAAAATGATCGGATTGTGGTGTCCTCCGTACACCCCTTTTTGGCTATAGTGCTGGGTGAAACTAGCTGCCAAGCAATGAGCATTGTGCCTAGGAAATGGACCCATGCCTACGAACAACATCGATCAATTATATATTTTTCTTCATTTGTACACCTTCTCATAACTTTGTCTTCTGTTGTGATGTGAACATTGGCGCTGATCTGTGAACCATTGAGATGCATTAGCAGCCATGGTAGCAGTTTCATTTGTATTTGATGGAATGTTGTAACAAGATAATCTTGAGGCAAGAGGACACATGAATCCTAAGTTGAAACCTTTTTTTCCCTACGGGAAAAAAGTTGAAACCTTCATATCATCACAGTACAAATTCATTAAAATTATGCATACATATAAACAAATCGTGAAGGATTGATAGCAATGCTAGAAACAATTCAACTTCGTTTCGCCGACATGTGGGACATCCTTCATCCGCTCTACCTGCCGTGCAGCAATATTGTGTGCACAACTGCAGGGAAAGATTTACCCTGATCGTTGTGCCGCATTAGTAATGACTAGTGAGCAGTCAAATCACAGAGCCCCACCTTAGCCACAGTAAGTTGCTCGGATGAAGCAACCACCATTTCTCTGTTCCTTGAATCCGCTAGTACTCCCATATTCCCAGAGTAATAAGTTGCTCGGGCGAAGCAATCATCACTTCACCTTTTCCACAGTAAGTACCTCCTTGGGCCCACTAAAAAATCACTTTTCTCTCTCCATCAAGTGCACTTATTGTCTATCTAACCCTGTCACCGAAACACATATTTGGCTACAGTTAGTTCAAGGTTAGTCATTAGTTAGTCTAACCTCTAGCAAAGTTAGAGTATCCAAACAGGAGCAGTAGAGGACATGCAAGTTGCTCAAAGCATACAGTCAAATTCGTACATGAAAGGATCTTTTTTTTTGAAAATGGAACATGAAAGGATCTTCGAATGATATAATTTTCAAATTATATAAAATCTTATCAATAGTCAAAGTCATCCTCGAAGAATACATTAGGCCCTACTCCCTCCGTCTAGGTGTATAAGTCACCTTACGAAAACCAAATAATCCCAAAATACTTAAGCGCGGTGAATTAACTCCCACCATGTTTCTTGTTTCTTGACATATCTGATACGTCTCCGTCGTATCTATAATTTTTGATTGTTCCATGCCAATATTATTCAACTTTCATATACTTTTTGGCAACTTTTTATATTATTTTTGGGACTAACATACTGATCCAGTGCCCAGTGCCAGTTCCTGTCTGTTGCATGTTTTTGGTTTCGCAGAATATCCATATCAAACGGAGTCCAAACGGGATAAAAATGGACGGAGCTTATTTTTGGGAAATATGGAAAATTCAAAAGGAAAATCAACGCGAACCAGTGCCGGAGGTGGTCAAGAGGCAGGGCCCCCCTTAGGGCATGCCCCTACCCTCGTGAGCCCACCGTAAGGCGGTTGACGCTCTTCTTTTGTCGCAAGAAAGCTAATATTCGGAGAAAAAAATCACGGCGAAGGTTTCAGGCCAATCGGAGTTACGGATCTCCATATATATACGAAATGGTGAAACAGAGCCAGAACAGAACGCAGAAATAGAGAGAGACAGAGAGATAGATCCAATCTCGGAGGGGCTCTCGCCCCTCCCACGCCATGGGAGCCAAGTACCAGAGGGGAAACCCTTCTCCCATCTAGGGAGGAGGTCAAGGAAGAAGAAGAAGAAGAAGGGGGGCCCTCTCCCCCTTGCTTCCGGTGGCGCCGGAGCGCTGCCGGGGCCATCATCATCACTGCCATCTTCACCAACAACTTCACCGCCATCATCACCAACTCTTCCCCCCTCTATGCAGCGGTGTAACCTCTCTCTTACCCACTGTAATCTCTACTTAAACATGGTGCTCAACGCTATATTTTATTTCCCAATGATGTATGGCTATCCTATGATGTTTGAGTAGATCTGTTTTGTCCTAATGGCTATTTGATGATCGTGATTGGTTTGAGTTGTATGTTCTATTATTGGTGCTGTCCTATGGTGCTCTCCGTGTCACGCAAGCGTGAGGGATTCCCGCTGTAGGGCTTGCAATATGCTTATGATTTGCTTATGGTGGGTGGCATGAGTGACAGAAGCACATACCCGAGTAAGTAGGTTGTTTGCGTATGGGATAAAGGGGACTTGATGCTTTAATGCTATGGTTGGGTTTTACCTTAATGAATCTTTAGTAGTTGCGGATGCTTGCTAGAGTTACAATCATAAGTGCATATGATCCAAGTAGAGAAAGTATGTTAGCTTATGCCTCTCCCTCAAATAAAATTGCAATAATGATTACAGGTCTAGTTATCGATTGCCTAGGGACAAATAACCTTCTTGTTGACAAAAGCTCTTTACAAAAACTAATTTAGTTGTGTCTTTATCTAAAAATCCCCTAGCTTTTATTTACGTGCTCATTACTTTCTTGCAAGCTTACCCAAAAACACCTACAAAGTACTTCTAGTTTCATACTTGTTTCCGGTAAAGCGAACGTCAAGCGTGCGTAGAGTTGTATCGGTGGTCGATAGAACTTGAGGGAATATTTGTTCTACCTTTAGCTCCTCGTTGGGTTCGACACTCTTACTTATCGAAAGAGGCTACAATTGATCCCCTATACTTGTGGGTTATCAAGACCTTTTTCTGGCGCCGTTGTCGGGGAGAAATAGCGTGGGGTGAATATTCTCGTGTGTGCTTGTTTGCTTTATCACTAAGTAATTTTTATGTGTTGTTCTTAGTTGTTTTCTATCTTTAGTTATGGATATGGAACGCAAAATACCAAAAAAATTAGGTGTACTTGCTACTCATGGAGATGGGGTAACTCCTAAAACCCTCGATTCTCATTATGTGAAAGATATTAGGTACTACTTTGATAATCCTAAGAAAACCCCATTCAACTTTATAATGGGAGACACGTTGGATCAACGTGAATACTTTAGGGATTATCGCTTGACACAAAAAGGGAAACTATTATGGGACCAATTTATTATGTTGCGTTGGTATGCTTGGCAACTATGCTTGAGATATGATATTACTTGTTGCTCTAGGATGAAGGCTCCACACCTTCCCTTTTCATGCAAATTTAATGTTAATGAAACCTTAGCTTCTTATGCTAATGGTATATATGATTACTATGATGTGGAACAAATAGAAGAATTTGTTGCTTTTAAGGCTGCTTATGAAATTGAATCTTTGTTTGAAAAGTATGAAGCTTTAGATGATGATGTTTATAGGCCTGAAAATCTTGCTATACTTAGATATTGCTATGAAAATTATGAATACAATACTATATTAATGCATTTATTGAGAAAGTCTCCGCTGTCCAAGAAGAGACTAATATTTTGTAGGAAGCTATGGAAGAAGAAATTGATGAAACTGTGAGCTCATTGGATGAAAAAGATGATGAGGAGAGCGAAGAAAAAAAGGAGGAAGAGCGGATTGATCACCCGTGCCCACCTTCTAATGAGAGTAACTCTTCAACTCATACATTGTTTAATTCCCCTTCGTGCTTACCGAAGGATGATTGCTATGATGATTGTTATGATCCCATTGATTCTCTTGAAATATCCCTTTTTGATGATTCTTGCTATGCTTATGGCCAAGATGCCAATATGAATTACGCATATGGAGATGAACTTGCTATAGTTCCTCATGTTAAACATGAAATTGTTGCTATTGCACCCACGCATGATAGTCCTATTATCTTTTTGAATTCTCCAAACTACACTATATCGGAGAAGTTTGCACTTATTAAGGATTACATTGATGGGTTGCCTTTTACCGTTGCACATGATGATTTTAATGAGTATAATATGGATGTGCTTGCTGCTCCTACTTGCAATTATTATGAGAGAGGAACTATATTTCCACCTCTCTATGTTTCCAACATGGTAAAACTGCAAGAAACTGTTTATACTATGCATTGGCCTTTACTTTGTGTGCATGAATTGTTCTTTTATGACATGACGATGCATAGGAAGAGAGTTAGACTTTGTTTTTGCATGATATATGTTGCTTTGTGCTCACTACTAAATACCAAATCATTGCTAATTAAAATTGGCTTTGATATACCTTGGGATCCGGGTGGATTCACTACGTGAGCACTATATGCCTAGCTTAATGGCTTTAAACCAAGCGCAACCAGGGAGACAACCCGGAAGTTTCAGAGAGTCATTTATTTCTGTTGAGTGCTTTTATAGTTTAAAAACAACAAAAATAAAGAGGGGAACCCAAAAAAAATTTCAAAAAGGAAAGTGAAAGTGATAGAGACGAGCATTGTGAAAATGGGGGACGTCCTTGAACTTTGTTCATGCCCATGGGAACTTTGTGAATCTTAATTACAGAAACTTTTCAACAAAAATAATTATCCCCTTGTACAATTCCATTGTATTATAAAAATAATGTGCCAAGGTTAGCCTTTAGGATGTTTACGATGGTTGTTGGTTTGTGCGGTGCAGGACAGAAACTTTGGCTGTAGTGCGTGAATTTTAATTTTTTACTGGAACTTCAAATGGCTCTGATTCTTTTGCACTGTCTTTCTGTACAAATTGTTTATTTTTCCTAATTTTGGCAGAATTTTTCAAGTACCATAAGTATGGTGAATGTTCAGATTGCTACAAACTGTTCTGTTTTAGACAGATTCTGTTTTTGATGCATAGTTTGCTTGTTTTCATGAAACTAGCAATTTATATCAGTGGATTAAGCCATGGAAAAGTTATATTACAGTAGACACAATGAAAAAACAAAATATGAATTGGTTTGCAACAGTACTTAGAGTAGTGATTTGCTTTATTATACTAACGGTTCTTACCGAGTTTTCTGTTGAAGTTTTGTGTGGATGAAGTGTTCGATGATTGAGAAGGTTTCGATGTGAGAAGAAGGAAGAGAGGAAAGAGCTCAAGCTTGGGGATGCCCGAGGCACCCCAAGTAAATATTCAAGGAGACTCAAGCGTCTAAGCTTGGGGATGCTGGTAAGGCATCCCCTCTTTCTTCAACAAATATCGGTATGTTTTCAGATTCGTTTCGTTCTTGCGATATGTGCAATCTTGGAGCGTCTTTTGCATTTAGGTTTTCATTTTTATTTTATGCACCATGCTGGTATGATATGGTACTTGGTTGATTTATAGAATGCTCATTGCACTTCACTTATATCTTTTGAGTATGGCTTTATAGAATGCTTCATGTGCTTCACTTATATCATTTGAAGTTTGGATTGCCTGTTTCTCTTCACTTAGACAACCGCCATTTGTAGAATGCTCTTTTGCTTCACTTATACTTGTTAGAGCATGGGCATATATTTTTTAGAAAGAATTAAACTCTCTTGCTTCACTTATATCTATTTAGAGAGAGGACAGGAACTGATCATTCACATGGTTAGTCATAAAATCCTACATAAACTTGTAGATCGCTGCATATGATATGTTTGATTCCTTGCAATAGTTTTGCGATATAAAGATGGTGATATTAGAGTCATGCTAGTGGGTGTTTGTGAAATTGAGAAATACTTGTGTTGAGGTTTGCAAGTCCCGTAGCATGCACGTATGGTGAAACCGTTATGTAACGAAGTCGGAGCATGAGGTGTTTATTGATTGTCTTCCTTATGAGTGGCGGTCGGGGACGAGCGATGGTCTTTTCCTACCAATCTATCCCCCTAGGAGCATGCGCATAGTACTTTGTTTCGATGACTAATAGATTTTTGCAATAAGTATGTGAGTTCTTTATGACTAATGTTGAGTCCATGGATTATACGCACTCTCACCCTTCCATCATTGCTAGCCTCTTCGGTACCGTGCATTGTCGTTTCTCACCTCGAGAGTTGGTGCAAACTTCGCCGGTGCATCCAAACCCCGTGATACGATACGCTCTATCACACATAAATCTCCTTATATCTTCCTCAAAACAGCCACCATACCTACCTATCATGGCATTTCCATAGCCATTCCCAGATATATTGCCATGCAACTTCCATCATCATCATATACATGACTTGAGCATTTATTGTCATATTGCTTTGCATCATCGTAAGATAGCTAGCATGATGTTTTCACGGCTTGTCCGTTTTTTTGATATCATTGCTACGCTAGATCATTGCACATCCCGGTACACCGCCGGAGGCATTCATATAGAGTCATATCTTTGTTCTAGTATCGAGTTGTAATATTGAGTTGTAAGTAAATAAAAGTGTGATGATCATCATTATTAGAGCTTTGCCCCAGTGAGGAAAGGATGATGGAGACTATGATTCCCCCACAAGTCAGGATGAGACTCCGGGCAAAAAAAAGAGAAAGGCCAAAAAAAGAGAAGGCCCAAAAAATGAAAAAAAGATAACAAAAAAATGAGAGAAAAAGAGAGAAGGGGCAATGTTACTATCCTTTTACCACACTTGTGCTTGAGAGTAGCACCATGTTCTTCATATAGATAGTCTCTTGAGTTATCACTTTCATATACTAGTGGGAATTTTCATTATAGAACTTGGCTTGTATATTCCAACGATGGGCTTCCTCAAGTGCCCTAGGTCTTCATGAGCAAGCAAGTTGGATGCACACCTACTTAGTTTCAGTTTGAGCTTTCATATACTTATAGCTCTAGTGCATCCGTTGCATGGCAATCCCTACTCACTCACATTGATATCTATTAATGGGCATCTCCATAGCCCGTTGATACGCCTAGTTGATGTGAGACTATCTTCTCCTTTTTGTCTCCTCCACCATCATATTCTATTCCACCTATAGTGCTATGTCCATGGCTCACGCTCATGTATTGCATGAAAGTTGAGAAGGTTTGAGAACGTCAAAAGTATGAAACAATTGCTTGGCTTGTCATCGGGGTTGTGCATGATTTGAATATTTTGTGTGGTGAAGATGGAGCATAGCCATACTATATGATTTTGTAGGGATAACTTTCTTTGGCCATGTTATTTTGAAAATACATGATTGCTTTATTAGTATGCTTGAAGTATTATTGTCTTAATGTCAAAGGATAGACTATTGCTTTGAATCACTCATGTCTTAATAATCATGCCATGATTAGACATATGATCAAGATTATGCTAGGTAGCATTCCACATCAATTTTTTTTATCATTTACCTACTCGAGGACGAGCAGGAATTAAGCTTGGGTATGCTGATACGTCTCCGTCGTATCTATAATTTTTGATTGTTCCATGCCAATATTATTCAACTTTTATATACTTTTTGGCAACTTTTTATATTATTTTTGGGACTAACATATTGATCCAGTGCCCAATGCCAGTTCTTGTCTGTTGCATGTTTTTGGTTTCGCAAAATATCCATATCAAACGGAGTCCAAACAGGATAAAAATGGACGGAGCTTATTTTGGAAAATATGGAAAATTCGGAAGGAAAATCAACGCGAACCAGTGCCCGAGGTGGTCACGAGGCAGGGAGCGCCCCCCCCCCCCCAGGGCGCGCCCCCTACCCTCGTGAGCCCACCGTAAGGCGGTTGACGCTCTTCTTTTGTCGCAAGAAAGCTAATATTCGGAAAAAAATCACGGCGAAGGTTTCAGGCCAATCGGAGTTACGGATCTCCATATATATACGAAACGGTGAAACAAAACCAGAACAGAAGGCAGAAACAGAGAGAGACAGAGAGATATGTCCAATCTCGGAGGGGCTCTCACCCCTCCCACGCCATGGGAGCCAAGTAGCAGAGGGGAAACCCTTCTCCCATCTAGGGAGCAGGTCAAGGAAGAAGAAGAAGAAGAAGAAGAAGAAAGGGGGCCCTCTCCCCCTTGCTTCCGGTGGCGCCAGAGCGCTGCCGGGGCCATCATCATCACCGCCATCTTCACCAACAACTTCACCGCCATCATCACCAACTCTTCCCCCCTCTATGCAGCGGTGTAGCCTCTCTCTTACCCGCTGTAATCTCTACTTAAACATGGTGCTCAACGCTATATATTATTTCCCAATGATGTATGGCTATCCTATGATGTTTGAGTAGATCTGTTTTGTCCTAATGGCTATTTGATGATCGTGATTGGTTTGAGTTGTATGTTTTATTATTGGTGCTGTCCTATGGTGCTCTCCGTGTCGCGCAAGCGTGAGGGATTCCCGCTCTACGGTTTGCAATATGCTTATGATTTGCTTATGGTGGGTGGCATGAGTGACAGATGCACAGACCCAAGAAAGTAGGTTGTTTGCGTATGGGATAAAGGGGACTTGATGCTTTATTTCTATGGTTGGGTTTTACCTTAATGAATCTTTAGTAGTTGCGGATGCTTCCTAGAGTTCCAATCATAAGTGCATATGATCCAAGTAGAGAAAGTATGTTAGCTTATGCCTCTCCCTCAAATAAAATTGCAATAATGATTACCGGTCTAGTTATCGATTGCCTAGCGACAAATAACCTTCTTGTTGACAAATGCTCTTTACTAAAACTAATTTAGTTGTGTCTTTATCAAAACAGCCCCTAGCTTTTATTTACGTGCTCTTTACTTTCTTGCAAGCTTACCCAAAAACACCTACAAAGTACTTCTAGTTTCATACTTGTTTCCGGTAAAGCGAACATCAAGCGTGCGTAGAGTTGTATCAGTGGTCGATAGAACTTGAGGGAATATTTGTTCTACCTTTAGCTCCTCGTTGGGTTCGACACTCTTACTTATCAAAAGAGGCTACAATTGATCCCCTATACTTGTGGGTTATCAATATCCACCAATAAGAGATGTGGGGCGTGCATGTTTTCAATAACTTAGACTAGTCACAATGGGGAGTAACTTAGACTAGTAACATCACATTTTACTAGGCTATGTTACTACCTCCACAGTGGGTAGTAACATATGTGTGTTGTCATGTTATGATTCATTTATTAGCCTATAGACTCATATTGTCTTGGTATGTGTGATGTTTAACTAATATTACCACCATCACCTCTCTCATCATTAAATATGTGCCACTTAAGCAAAATTATCTTGAAAAGTGTGATGTTACTAGTGATGTTACTCCCACTGTGGCCAGCCTTAGACTACCAAACACGACATGCAATGGTTAGATCATTGCATGCAATGCTATTAATTAGCAAATCAATATTAATTTCTCTCGTTTTCCCCTCTTCCTTGGTCACAGTGCATATTCTAAGATGACTTATTCACTAGACGGAGGGAGTATATAAAATCTTACCAATAGTCAAAACCAAGTGTTACTACTACACCAAACAAGTTCAAAACGAGAAACTGGACCCACTCACGGCACGACACGCCTCTCTCGTTTGGTCCGTCGATCAATGCGCTTCCTCTTCTTGGCATAACAATAGAGTATAGTAATATTTTTAGAATGCTCTTGGCATGTCGCTAACATGTGATGAGTTAACCGACCTCAATAGACGGCAAAAATACCAACCCGCCGCACTTTGAGAGAGACGATGTAACAACCTGGATTTTGGCCCTTTTCTTTTTGTTTTTGATTTATTGGTTTTTGCTCTGTTTTTCTTTTTGGAGTGGTTCTGTGGCCTTGTCACCTGGGAAATCATCTTCATTTCCCCTCCCAAGTGGCTCATCATCCTAAAAACCTTGCCAAGACCATGTCACTCCACTTCTTGACCAAACCCTAATTTCTTTTTCTAAGAAATATTCCTTTTTATGTTAAAGGAATAACCCTGTCTGCTCTATGTTGGGAAGCAAGTGCTATTTATCTTTTCCCATTTGACCCCAAACTTTTTGGACATCTTCCCCTGTCCAAATAATTGCCCTGTGCCAAAATTCAACTTTATTTGCCTAGCCAAACTTCCTTAGTGATTTTTCAAAGTTCCTGTCTGAGGGAAGCCTTTGTGAAGGAAGTGCTATCTAGGTTTATCCAAATGAGCTGAACTTTTGCATGCCTATTCTTGTGCTCATATTATTGCTCTCCTCCAAAACTCAGCCCCACCCAATCATCTATGTGAGCACAACATCAAATCTTTGATTCTGTCTGTATTTTCAGATTGTGAAGCAAGTATATTTTATATTGCTTCATTTTGTCTGAAAATTTACCAGAGAATTCTCCTACCCAAATAACTTCTCTCCACCAAATTTGGCATCAATTCATCTAGCCAATATTTCTCTAGAATTTTGCAAGTTTTTGGACAAAGGGAATAGCTATGAAGGAAGTACCATTTTGGTAACACCAATTGGTATGAAAATTTTACAGCACCTTTTTCTGGACAAATCATTAAGCCTTGCCAAATTGCAGCCCATGTGGCATCACCATGTGAGTGCACCTTCCTGATCAAGTTTCTGGACCATTTTGGTCAGTTGCAAAGCAACTACATTAAATCTTGATCCAAATATCCTCAAAGTTACGAGGGTGAAAGTCTTTCTTACCCTAAACCTCGTAGACAACTCCATTTGACCCTATCAAATCTCTGTTGATCAGCAGTGCTCGGTCAAGTTTGGTATCCGTGGAAGATGTCTGCGGCGCTGAACTCGAAGATCGAGAAGCGGTCAATTTTGGTATTCGTGGACTCACATGGTTCAGAACTTAAACCCAGAGAAGAGTCCGGAGTTCCGGTGACACGAGAATTGCGTGAGGTTAAGTCCATGTGCGGCTCCAACACCGGGGAATCTGTGGCGTCCATGGTGGGGTTGAGCCTCCAATCCTTGGATGTCACAGTGTGCTTGGGATCTAAGGCCAGAGTGGTCACATGAGCTATCTCCGGGGTGCAGTCTGATGACAGATTTAGGTCATGTTCATCGAGGTGACCAGGAGCGGTCCCCGCGGTCTCGAATCCAGCGAAGATCAAATCTCCACGGATGTCCGCAACGTAATTCAGGCTCCCAAATCTGACCTGATGGCCAGGGGCATAGCTATCGATCTGCTCCAGGTGGCCAAATGAGTTGGCCCGCAGCGGGAAGCCGCCGAACACGAAGATCTGTTTGGGGAGGAAGATTTCTCCTTGGATAGCGTCACTATCGACGGTTGAAGGGGCCATCGAACCTTTCGTCGACGACATAGTTGAACTCTCAATGAAAGCACTAATGTCGATCTCAAAACCGGCAGATCTCGGGTAGGGGGTCCCGAACTGTGTGTCTATGTTTGATGGTAACAGGAGACAGGGGACACGATGTTTACCCAAGCTCGGGCCCTCTTTATGGAGGTAATACCCTACGTCCTGCTTGATTGATATTGATGAATACGAGTATTACAAGAGTTGATCTACCTCAAGATTGTAATAGCTAAACCCTAGAGGTCTAGCTGGTATGGCTATGGTAATGAGTATCTCTCCTATCCGGACTTAGTCCTCCGATTTATATAGACACCGGGAGGATCTAGGGTTACACAAGGTCGGTTACAAAGGAAAGGAATCTACATATTCGGTCACCCAGCTTGCCTTCCATGCCAAGGAGAGTCCCATCCGGACACGGGTGCAGTCTTCGGTCTTCGCATCTTCACAGCCCATCAGTCTGGCCCATGGCTACCAGGCCGGGCGCTCGAGGACCCCTTAGTCCAGGACTCCCTCACCAGCTGCTTCAGAATGGTGTATTGCCAGTCGATGCACTAACCACATGACTAGCGATCGAAGTCTCCTCATGGACTCAACCTTACATCCATCTAACAAGAGTCACATCACATTTGCTGACACTGGTAAAAGCAAGGTATTGGGTCTAGGTAGAGTTGCAATCTCAAAGGATCAGCACATGGACAAAGTGATGCTTGTTCAATCCCTTGGTTTCAAATTAATGTCTTTCTCAATGCTTTGTGACTTGAACATGATTGTGATATTTGGAAAATATCATTGGCTTGTTCTAATGGAATCTGACAAGTCTCTAGTCTTTGAAGGGTATCGAAAAGGTGATTTGTACATGGTAGATTTCTCAGCAGGACCATAGTTGGCTGCATGTCTTCTAGCAAAAGCTTCAGAGTGTTGGGTCTGGCATCGGAGGCTAGGGCATGCTGGCATGAGGAACTTGTACACTCTCGCCAAGAAGAAGCCTGTCGTGGGCATCGAGGGAGTCAAGTTCAAAAAGGATCATCTATGTGGTGTCTGTGAAGCTGGGAAGATGACTAGAGCCAAGCATCCCTCGAAGACAATCAGGATGACATCACGTCCTTTCGAGCTGCTTCACATGGACCTATTCAGCCCTACTCATTACTCCACTCTTACTACCACTGCTTGTCTCTATGGGTTTGTCATTGTTTATGATTACTCTAGATATAGCTGGGTGCATATAATTCTCTACAAGACTGAAGTGCAGGATGTCTTGAGACGATTTCCCAATCGTGCCATGACGAACTATGGCATCAAGATCAAGCACATCAAAAGTGATAACGGCACAGAGTTCAAGAACACTAGCCTCGACACTTATCTTGATACATTGGGCATCACTCATGAGTTCTCAGCTCCATACACACCTCAACAGAATGGCATCATGGAACGCAAGAACAGAACACTCGTTGAGATGGATTGGACGATGCTTGATGAGTACAAGACTCCAAGGAATTTTTGGCCTGAAGGTATTGATACTGCATGCCATGTCATCAACCATGTTTATCTTCACAAGCTTCTAAAGAAGACATCATATGAGCTACTGACTGGTAAGAAGCCGAACGTAAGATACTTCAGAGTATTTGGTGCTAGGTGCTGGATCAAAGATCCGCATCACACTTCAAAATTTGCACCGAAAGCACATGAAGGTTTTATGCTTGTTTACGGAAAGGATTTGTACTCCTACAGAGTCTTCAACCTCTTTCACTATAAAGTGGCTGAAACTGTGGATGTGCAGTTTGATGAAACTAACAGCTCGCAAAAAGGGCACCTGCCAAATGTGCTAGATCAAGTCTCACCAAGTGAATCCATCAAGCTTATGGGTACTGGAGAAATCATACCTTCAGAGGCACGGGCTAAAGAGGAACTTATCATTTCTGCACCAAATCAACCTGAAGACTCTGCTCAGCCTGAAGCCAATGCTGAAGATGAAGACAATGATCAGCAAGAGCAAAATCTTCGTCCAGTTCATCCTCGTGTTGCGAATGAAGTACAAATTGAGAAGATAATTGATAGCATCAATGCTCCTGGTCCCCTTACTCGTTCAAGAGCAACTTATCTAGAAAATTTCTATGGGCCCTTTGCATTTGTCTCCATATCTAAACCCAAGAAAGTTGCTGAGGCCTTCATGGAACCTGAATGGATTCAAGCTATGCAAGAAGAGCTTCAACAGTTCGAGCTGAAAAATGTGTGGGAATTGATTAAGCGTCCTGATCCTCGCAAGCACAATATCATTGGCACCAAATGGATCTATCGCAACAAACAAGATGAGCATGGTCAAGTTGTCAGAAACAAGGCTCGTCTCATTGCTCAAGGATATACTCAAGTTGAAGGGATTGACTTTGATGAAACATTCGCTTCGGTGGCTAGGCTTGAAGCCATTCGCATTCTGCTAGCCTAGGCCAACCATCACAACATCCTCCTGTATCAAATGGATGTGAAGAGTGCCTTTCTCAATGGAAAGATTGAAGAATAAGGGTATGTTGCACAACCACCTGGCTTTGAATATCCAAAACATCCTGATATGGTTTACATTCTCAACAGGGCACTGTATGGCCTCAAACAAGCCCGTCGTGCTTGGTATGACACACTCAAAGACTTCCTGAAGAGCAAAGTCTTCAAACATGGTTCCCTGGATCCCACTCTCTTCACAAAGACATACGATGGTGAAGTGTTTGTATGCTAGATCTATGTGGACGTGTGGGGACCCCGACTCATAAGTCGTGATCACCGAATGCACGTGTACAGTGATCCCAGAGATGAATGCTCACTGAACACACAGAAGCTGAATAACAAGAGTCTTAAATCCATACATACCGTCTTACACAAATTACGACCATTACGGTCAAGTCTTACATAGATAAAGCCACAAGGGCTGAATACCAAATAAACTTAAGCAGCGGAAATCTTTGTCGATAAATAGAACCCATGCCATCTGCCTTAGCCCTACAGGCATTCTGACTGGGAAACGTCCTAGTTCGCATGTTCGTCTCCAAAGAAATCTTCTTCAAACTCATGTTCTTCCATGCCTGGCCAATTAAATAACCAGTGCCAAGCCAATGAGTACTTTGAATGTACTCGCAAGCAACCCAAGATTGGAACAGGACACAATAATGCAATGATACAGCACTAAGTAGGTAGTTTGCAGAAAGCTAGTTTTGAGTGCGAAGACATGATCTATCAACAAGTAAATTATGCATCATGAGAGCACAGATATCCGTATGAACAAGTTACAGATATCAACATAAGCGGAGTTGGACACCAATCCAACTTGATCATCATGTCAAGCCATCTGACATAACCAAAATAGTTTTATCAACACACCCACACGCGGTTTGTAAAACTCTGGACGTAGTTTAAGCAGCACCGCCCAACTGTCCTTGACCGTCGACATGGCTATTCAAATAGTTTTACACTCTGCAGAGGTTGCACACTTGACCCACAAGATCTAGGGAACTTTCGTGTCTTCCACGACCCGCGGTACCTCGAGTACCCGGGGTAAGCACCCGATCACTATCTCTCCCTAAACGACACTAACATAGAGTCCACTCGGTTGGTAGTAACCCCCGTGCCCAACATTTCACAACGTAAAATTTATGGAGCTTCGCTTCTATATTCATCACATACCAAAAGCACGGGGTACCAACGGTGTGTTCGGTTGTGACGCCCCAAGACCGGAGCTACAGATGCCTTCCATGTTTCCGAGTGTTGTCGTGTGATTTGTTTTGGTTCGTTGCATCATGTGCATTGCATCATGTCATCATGCCATCATGTCATTAATCTTTGCATCTCATATCAACTAAATAAATCGTATGGATCTTCGGTCCATTTAAATTGAGGGAATTCACATGGTGAGTTCTCTTTATAACATATCCTCCCAATATTAGGGAGCTAAATAAAAAAATATTCCATTCGTTTGGATTTACCGTAACACACGTGCAAATAATTCCTCATGTCTATTCCTCTTCGAGTTTTACCTTCAAACCTTGCCAATATCTCTCATCTCTTTTATCGATGCTCCTCCAAAAACCTCAACATTTTTGGACACTTCTAAAACCAAGCCCTAGTTCAAACTCATTTGAATTAAATTTAAATGAGTTTGAATTAAACTCTTCTATTTCGCATGAAACTTCTTTTCTTGAACTAAGTATAATTCTTAGACTCAGAAGGAGAAGTTTCAGCATTTTCTAAAACCCCCTAGCTATATTTTTTCCTTTCTTTTTCCTTCTGTCTACTTTTTTGTAAATGGGAAATAGCAAAGGTTGGCCTTTTTGATCTGAAGCGGCAACTGGCCGGCCCATCTGCAGGTCCAGCCGACCCCCCTCCTAATCCCTCTCTAGGGCCCTGGCCTTTTGCCTCTCCACTGGGCCGGCCCAAGGCTAAAGCCCACCCGAACCATTTCTAACCCTAGCCGTAGGAGAGGCCTATGCTCGATCCCCTCTTCATTCCTCCTCCCGCCGCCTCCTTACCCTCTCGCTCGATCCCATCCGCCCGCAGCCTCTCCTTCCCTCAACCCCCACTCTCTCCTCTTGTCTCGCTGCTCGCGCCGCCAGGAAGGAACGTGCGCGCCTGATCCTTTTCTCTCCCTCTCCATCGCTTGTGCCTTTGAGTTTCACCGGGAAGACCAACCTCGCGCCGACGACCCTGCAAGCTACTGCCGCACGCCAAGTCCCACGCCGCTGTCGTCTTCACGACCTGCTTCGATCCCTGCCGTGCTCCTGCATCGAGCAGCCAGAGCCGCTCGTCGCCGGACCCCGTCCGCTGCTGCCTGGATCGGCGTGTTCGTCACCGTTGGCTACCTCGGGGAGCGCCGCCGCCTTGCAGCATATCCTGCTCTCTCTCTCTGACCTTGGACAGGGACCCCGACGACCCCATGGATGGCCGGCTCCGCCAAGCGTCCCGCTGCTTCATCATAGTCTTGCCTCTCCTCTCGTGCCTGACGCCGCAGGCGCACCAAGGGCGCCTCCCGTGGCTGCCGTTGCCCGCTGCTGCGCTTCTCCTTCTCCCAGGTGTCGTCGCCGTCCAAGACTAGCAGGCCACCGCAATGCCTGTTGCCTCCTCATCCGCGCTCTGCTCGTCCCGGACCTCCCCTGCAAGCGCGTGCCGCCGTGCCGAGTCCCTGCTCGCCTCCTCTGCTTCGCTTCAGCACGAGGATGAGCCCCTGCCTCTGCCTCCCGCCGAGTTCGGGTGGTCCCTGTTCAAGCCGCCTATGACCCGTGCTTCTCTGTGGCTTCGTGTTGGACTGTCACATCCGTCAAGACCACAGGCGCCCGAACGACTACAAAGTTTTGCATCAAGTACCTCTACTGTCATCATCGGAATCCCATGAATGCCAAGTACCCCGACGCCCGACGTCAAGAACAACTACCGACGCTGAAGACCCATGAACCAAAAACGTCAAGTTCGACAACCGTTAACGTGCACTTCGACAAGTACCACTACCATCGTTGAAGACCCGTGTAACGCATGCGTCAAGTACCTCTTCGGAAGACTCGAACGTCTACGAACCGTGTACGACTACCGTCACCCCAAAGACATTGGAGTCATGTAGTACCTCTCCGAGCGAACATGAACCACTACTTCCGCTACTATCGAACCCCATCCGCATCGAAAATGAACGCTTTGAAGGTATAACCCCGAGATGACCGTCCGAGAACGAATGCTTGCGATGTTTGAGATGCTCGTGTTTGCATCGTGTCCAATTTGTCACTCGTTTCCTTGTCGCCAACTCGTGGGACACCCGGAATCCGGAAGCGCCCCACCGTCTTTTGCACGCATCCGCACACTTCTCCTTTGCATCGGTATCCCAATCGAGTTGCCGGAACCGGAACGCTGCCGTGGCATCGTTTTCGTATCGTTGCCGTGGCACCCCTTTCTTTTCCACCACGGTGACAAATGCTTCATAATGCTCTTATCATGTCTTAATAAAAATTGCATAAACTTGTTCATGGCATCCGCATCATGATAACAACAATGAAAATGTTTAAATTTTTGTTGCACCAAATTGCTAAATGCATATGGGGATTTACCAAAATTGTTGTTTGTTATTTCCGGCCTCATTTAAACTTGCCTAAATGTTTAGTTTACTCATGTTTCATCTCTTGCCATGTTTAACAACATTAAATATTGTTGGGTACATAAGCGTGAGTGAACTAAATAAGTCATGCGGTGTTTCATCAATATGCAACTCGTTGCATATTGAGCTCCACTTAATTTGTAGTATTGTTTGTGCACTTTGCCATGACATGCTTTATTAAGCCGGACATGCATCATACTTGTTGTGCATCATGCCATGTTTATGTGGTGGTTGTTTACTATGTTGTTTGCTTCTTTCCGGTGTTGCTTCTTCGGGTTAGTTCCGATAATGTCGCGTTTGTGAGGATCCGTTCGACTACGTCTGTTTGTCTTCTTCATGGACTCGTTCTTCTTTCTTGCGGGATCTCAGGCAAGATGACCATACCCTCGAAATCACTTTTATCTTTGCTTGCTAGTTGCTCGCTCTTTTGCTATGCCTATGCTACGATACCTACCACTTGCTTATCATGCCTCCCATATTGTTAAACCAAGCCTCTAACCCACCTTGTCCTAGCAAACCGTTGTTTGGCTATGTGACCACTTTGCTCAGCCCTCTTATAGCGTTGTTAGTTGCAGGTGAAGATTGAAGTTTGTTCCTTGTTGGAACATGGAGATGTTGTTCCTTGTTGGAACATGTTTACTTGTTGGGATATCACAATATCTCTTATCTAATTAATGCATCTATATACTTGGTAAAGGGTGGAAGGCTCGGCCTTATGCCTGGTGTTTTTTTCCACTCTTGCCGCCCTAGTTTCCGTCATATCCGTGTTATGTTCCCGGATTTTGCGTTCCTTACGCGGTTGGGTTATAATGGGAACCCCTTGACAGTTCGCCTTGAATAAAACTCCTCCAGCAAGGCCCAACATTGGTTTTACCATTTTCCACCTAGCCTTTTTTTCCCTTGGGTTAGGCCAGCCCAAGGGTCATCTTTATTTTAACCCCCCCGGGCCAGTGCCTGTCTAAGTGTTGGTCCGAAACAGAGCCACTTGCAGCGCCACCTCGGGGAAACTTGAGGGCTGGTTTTAGCTGTACGTAGTGTTCATCCGGTGTTGCCCTGAGAACGAGATATGTGCAGCTCCCATCAGGATGTCGGCGCATCGGGCGGTCTTGCTGGACTTGTTTTACCATTGTCGAGGATGTCTTGTAACCGGGATCCTGAGCCTGATCGGGTCTTCCCGCTAGAAGGAATATCCTTCGTTGACCATGAGAGCTTGTTATGGGCTAAGTTGGGACACCCCTGCAGGGTTATGAACTTTCGAAAGCCGTGCCCGCGGTTATGGGCAGATGGGAATTTGTTAATGTCCGGTTGTAGAAAACCTGAAGATGACCTTAATTAAAATACATCAACCGCATGTGTAGCCGTGATGGTCTCTTCTCGGCGGAGTCCGGGAAGTGAACACGGTGTTGGAGTAATGCTTGACGTAGGTTGTTCTAGGATCACTTATTGATCATAGTTTCTCGATCGTGCTTTGCCTTATCTTCTCGCTCTCATTTGCGTATGTTTAGCCACCAAATATGCTAGTCGCTTGCTGCAGCTCCACCTCATACCTTTACCTTACCCATATGCTTAAATAGTCTTGATCGCGAGGGTGTGAGATTGCTGAGTCTCCGTGACTCACAGATACTTCCAAAACCAGTTTGCAGGTGCTGATGTTACCGAGTAGGTGACGCAACCAAGCTCAAGGAGGAGCTCGATGAAGACCTTGTCCTTTGTGTTGTTTCGTTCTAGTTGATCAGTAGTGGAGCCCAGTTGGGAAGATCGGGGATCTGTGTAGCATTTGGGGTAGTCTTCTTTTACTTTGGTTCCGTAGTCGGACCCTGATTGTATCTGGTTGATGTAATGCTTTATTCATGTAATTGTGTGAAGTGGCGATTGTAAGCCAACTATGTATCTTTTTCCCTTATGTATTACATGGGTTGTGTGAAGATTACCTCACTTGCGACATTGCTTTCAATGCGGTTATGCCTCTAAGTCGTGCTTCAACACGTGGGAGATATAGTCGCATCGAGGGCGTTACACCGGTGCCCTATGAAAACAGTCATGGCCACCCTACCTGGCACAACCCCGTCCCGAGAGAGCACAACAACAACTCTCCCGTCACTAGTAATGTGGGCTCCAAGCTAGTATCGGCCTAAGTAATCAATATTTCCCTTTCCCATATAAGGGTAGAGTGGTTGCGCAGGTAAAGTTGGGTCAGTCGACAAATCTTAAATCTAATCCGTTTTCGAAAACAGCACACACACTTGCCTCGGTACACCACTTCGTCATCAAGTGGTTACCCAACTCATTATCTCCCTCGGGCATAAGTGGCACCCAATAGGGTTTTCGAAAAAGTCTTTTGAAAATACTTTGCCTTCATCACCATGCATATTCCCGTCTCTTTTGTGAAGCAACTACTCCAGCACCCTACCTACTACCACCGGCATAACCCTCCTAAGGAGGTAGGGTCATGCACCATGCAAGTATCAACGAGAAAGCAACGGAGGTAAGGCACCTCAAGTGGTCACCATTTTATAATGATTTCGATGCAAGCAATGAAAGTGCCATATGACATGCATGAAACGGTTTTCTTAGATATGGTCAAAGGGCTGCTTGCCTGGCTCAGCAAAGTCTTCTAGGTCTTCAAAGTCTTCTGGTCCAATTCCTTCGTCAGCAACGCAATCTATTGTTGCAAAATAATAATGAGAAAAATAAGGCAATAATAAAACAGGGAAACCAAAGTGCTCAGAAAAATGTCAACTTATTTTTGTTAAATACTAGGGTGAAAACTAAGAAGGGCAAAATTCCTAGTTTTGGATTTGGAGTGGCAGAATAGGAGAAATGGATTTTCAGAGGGGTTTAAATATATTCAAATTTGAATTTGAATATGAACAGTACATAAAAGTTGCTTGGACATGAATGAAAGTTATACCATTAAATAGGTGGGATTTTTACAAGATTTTAGGAACTGGAATTATTGCATTTGGATTAATATTTAATCCTATGGAATTTTTGGAAAAGGGACAGAAAAAGAAAAATAGAAAGGGCACTGTGCCCGCTGGGCCAGAACAGCTGCAGTGCAGCAGACCCAGAGGGGAAAAGGCCCAAGCGAGCCATCGCGCGCGCGCCAGGTTTTCAAACCTGACGGGTGGGGCCCGGGCGTCAGCGAGAGAGAGAGGGGCGAGGGAGAGGTGAGGATGACAGCTGGGCTCCACCTGCACTACAAAAAAATGCACTTCCGTGATGATACGTGTTTGTCACAGTAGGTCGCTTTTTTTGTCATGCATGTACATCCATGACAAATTTATGACGGAATCAAGATAGTCATACCTGTGCTGTCGTAGAAGTGTTCCATGACATTACCAAAATTATCATCACGGAAGTGTCCACTTCCATGATGATAAATCGCGCGTCACAGAAGTGCTTTTGTCAAGGGTGACCGACACGTGGCATCCACCATAACAGAATGCCATTAAGCTATCAGGTCGGGTTTTGGATCAGATAACCCGTTAACAGCCCCAACCAATGGGGATTTTCCACATGTAAAATCATCATTGGCTGGAGGAAACACGTGTCGGCTCATCGTTGGGACAGATGTCAACCACTCATTGGACGGAAGGCGCCTATGATATGTCCACACGTGGCACGGCCCAATAGAGGCCCATTCCTGTGAAAAGGCTAGCCCATTTGACTTGGTCAAAAGCTAGCGGGCCGGCCCATGGAAAGCCTGTTAACGGCCTATTCGAATATAGCCCATTTACAGCCCGCTAACCCAAGGCCCGTTACGCCCTATCCGAATTAGGCCCAGTAGCATCATCTGGGCCATCCAATATGATTCCATCCCGTTTTCACTTCTGGCCCATGTATGGCCCATGACGTCTTTCGGCCCATATGAGGCCCTATGTAACTCTTGGCCTACTAACGGCCCATGGTGAAACTGGCCCATAATGAACAGTGTATCACTTTATACCCATTAACGGCCCGTTATTCCGTTGGGCCGTTTCCAGCCCATGTTATCTTTCGGCCTTCTCAGAGCCCATTTATTCTTGGGCTCATTTCCAGCATTCGTTTACTTACGGCCCGTTACTGTCATTTTCTGCTTCTGGGCCAAATTCAGCCCGTGGTTACAGTCGGCCCGTTTGTGGTCCATTAATACGTTGGGCCGATTTCATAGCGTCATCAAATACGGCCTATTAACGATGGCCCGTTATGGTCGGCCCATGAACGGACGATTCCAACTCTAGCCCGTTTACGGCCATAATGCTGTCTGTTTGGCCCATGTTTGGCCAATCGATTATACGGCCCGTATAAGGCCCATTGATAATACGGCCCGTAGAAGGCCCACTGTTTCTACGGCCAATAGGAGGCCCAGTGTCACTACAGTAAATATTAGCCCATGGTTATTGTGGCCTAGTTTTAAAAAATAGGTTATTGCAGCCACTAGCTAACCGCGGAAAAAGAACTGCAATGACTACAAGCAAACAAATAAACAAGACAACAAGGAAATAAATAAGCAAGCAACTAACGCTAGGCTATCACGGCTATTACACATAATACATCCACTGGGCATCAAAGTTTGCCACCAGTGCAAATATAGGGAACAAAGCAGCATATCATATACACTGGTTGTCAAAGTTGGCGACTAGCGCAAATAAACGCCGCAGCAAAACAAATCCATAACTGAAACCACTTCAGAAGATCTCAAGAAACAATATCCTGGGTACCCATAATGCTGGCAAGATGCTTAGCAAGCTTATTAGCTTTCTCTTGTTTGGTGCTTAAATCCTCCAGCGCTTGCTGTTGCACCAGAAAATATGCATCTGAATTCTGCAGGGACTTCCTCAGTCCTTCAGCTTCCTGTCGCAGCACATCTGATCGATGTCTTTGAACTTGAAGGTGAGACTCAAGAAGACGAACTGATTTAGGCAGCGAGTTCGAAGAGCTTGTGCCAGCAATAGTGGCCAGTAACTCGAACACTACATCAAGACTGGACTTTTGGGTTCCCTCACTGTCATCAAGATAGTTTTTATCAGCTTTCTTGGAGACCAACAGGGATGTCTCACTATCTTGAACCTTATCTGCATTACTTCCTTTACCATTGGATAATGCGGTACTGTTCTCCAATATTTTGTCCGCATTCTAAAAGAGAAACAAGTAGACACATCACATGTTTACCATGTTGTATATGAAACTCATTTTGGTAAATGAGTTCAGTAGTAAAGTGGACAGGATAACAGCATGAAACAAACATATATCTATGTACCATGGTCACTTTATGGTCTATATCATTCCAGTTTTTGTTGCCAAATCAAGAAAGAGACACAGTTCAAATAATATTTGTTCAAGACAAAGCAGAATAGACAGAATATAAGTGTGGGTAACTATAGAGCAATAACAACACTTGTAATGTGCATGACATGAGAACATAACTGTTTATTCAATTAAAACTGAAATCAAAATAGAGCAGGTTACAAGAGCAAACCAGTTAAAGAAACAGGTTTAAAACATACCTGTTGCGCCATTGGAGTTTCAATTCCATCCTTCAAATTTGAAAATAGTTGGTATGAGTAAATACAGTCATGCAAGAGCAAAGGAGTATGAACCATAGCTACAGAACCTGACCTGAGAACAAATCTTCTTCTCCTTTAAGCGTTGAGTTGGGATTTGGAGTGGTGGTCCTTGTGCTTTGGGCACTGCAGTTCCCTTACTAACTGCTCGTGTTTGGGTGCTCTGTGGTGGAGACGGTGCTGTGTCAACTGGAACTGGGTTACTATCTGCCGGGGTTGGGGTTAGAAGGGGTGTAGCTGGTTCTCTGTCCAACTGGGTAGGGGTACAATCTGCGAGAGTCTAGGTTATGTGTGGTGGTCTGGTCCTTGGGCAAGTACAACCGTGGTTATATCTGCATCAACTGGTAGCACTATCTTTTCTGAAGACTGTGTTGTTACTCCCTTAGATACTGCCATCACGCTCTCCAATTCAAATGGCTGATAAACAAGAAAAGTAATTGAAAGTATAGACATTGTATGATAGACGGGTGCAATGGATAGTCGGGGATAAAAAGAGGGCATGAAATAATTCATATTTATGTTGTCTAACCAAACAGGATAGCATGACACAATTTCACATATATGATGGCTAACTAAATAGGATAGCATGACACAATTTCACATTATGATGGCTAACTAAAAAAGATGGAAAGACATAGTTCAAAATATGAGACTATGTAAACAGGATGACATGACATAACTATATAGTGTGTTTATTAAATAGGTTGGCATGCCATAATTCACATACATTCACGGATAGAATGCCATAATTCAAAATATGATGACTGTAAACACTAAACAGGATGAGATGATATAACTATATGATGTTTTTATTAAATGGGTTGCCATGCCATAATTCAGATAGATTATGTGTATGTACTATGTAAGGCATGATATAATTCAAATATATGATTTATATAGTAAGCAAGTAAGCAGATAGCAATCCATATATGATGTAAAAACTAAGCAATGCAAGACAACATGCATGACATGGGTAATATAACCCTGCCAAGTTTGAGCATAGACCTCAGGGGGAAAATAGGACTGGTCATCAGTCTCTGAATCCTCCTCTGAGGAGCTCTCTGTAACCAGCAAGATGTCTGCTTCAGCAGGTAGCATTATCTACTATGAATACCTTGTTTTCACTCCAGATACTTCCATCACTGCTTCAAATGGCTGATGCACAGGAAGAGTAGTTGAATATACAAATGTTGTCGCCAAATGGAACATGTAATACAAAAAAATGATAGCATGATATAATTCACATACATGATGATTGGCTAAACAGCATGGCATTGCGTAATTCACATATATAATGCCTTTGCAACAAGATAGCATTGTATAATTCACATATATAATGTCTTGCAACAAGATGGCAATGCATAATTCACATATATGGTAATTAGACACTGAACAGGTGGCATTCACACAAAGCATGTCTAAACTAATCAAATGACATAGCAATGTGAGACACCATACACACGATATGAGCAACATAACCCTGCCAAGTTAGAGCATACACCTCGGGGGGAAATAGGACTGGTCATCTGTCTCTGAATCCTCCTCTGAGGAGCTATCTATAACCAGCGAGATATGCGCTTCGTCAGATAGCATAGTCTACTCTGAAGACCTTGTTTTCACTCCAGAATTTGCCATCACCGTGTCAAATGGCTGATGCACACGAAGAGCAGTTGAATGTAATAACATTGTTGACAAATGTAATATGTAACAAAAAAAGGATGGCCTAATATAATTTACATATAAGATGACTGGCTAAGTAGGATGGCATTGCAAAATTCACATATATGATGCCTGGCTAAACAAGATGGCGTTGCATAATTCACATAAACGATGAATAAACTAAACAGATGCCATTCGCACAAAGGATGTCTAAACTAAGCAGATGACATATTTGATGTATAAAGTAAGCAATGCAAGACACCGTATGCATGATATAACCAACATCAGCATGCCAAGTTAGAGCGAAGACCTCAGGGAGTAAATAGGAGTTGTCTTCTCCTTCTGAATCCCCCTCGGAACAGATATCTTCCTCTCGATTACAATCCTAAATGTGTGGAGGGGGGCTGCCTTTGCGCCTACCATGGAGCGACGTTTGCATGAAATTTTATTGCCACACAAGGCTCGTCTCTTTTGCTCTACATGTTCAGTTCCATTGTTTACAATAACTGTCATGCATAGGAATAAAACATAGTGAGATTATGTAAGGAGTGCATGCAGAAATACAGAGTGATGGTAGCAACCTATGGATAGACCCAAAACCAATAATAGCAGGCAGATAATGGATTCAGTTAAAAAATACAGATAATGGCTTCTTTACTGTTTGTTTCCCACCCAACATGAAACTCATAGTAGACACCGGAGATTAACCAGATAGTAGATAGATACTATTGATAGCGGCCCCGATATGTACCCCACAACCATTTAAAAACTCAAGTTTGACCATTAGTTTGGAGCTGACTCGGAGTCTAATCGATGAACATGACGATAAAGTAGCATGTAATATTAAGCGATGCATAACGTAAGCAGACACGAAAGAGTGCGACCTCTCTTGCGGACCCGTGTAGTCCTCAAGGTCATCTGCTCGGTTGATGATGGTAGTGCATTTTTCATGGCTGCCAGCGGCAGGGAAGAAGATCTGAGGCGGAGAAAGATAGTCTGGAGGCCGGATCCCTGCTGTGCTGGACCCTTCTGTCGTGGGAGCATCTGAGCTGGGGTGGATGACGGCGCAGCAGGAGCGGGACAAACCACGCAAGGTTTTCTTTGACAACTATCTGTAAGAGAAGTAATTCTGTAAGGGCTCGTTTGAATTGGAGGATTCCAACAATGCAGGGATAGGAAATAGACAGGAATAGGATAGGAATGCACGTGCAAAACAGAGAATTTAAAAACACAGGATTTCTGCCAATCTGGGTGTTTGATTCACAACAATTGGAAGATCACAGGATGCAAAGAAGCATGGTGAGATTAATTCAAACCACAAGAAAATGTACAGTTATAATGCTATTATGCTACTATCTCTTAGTCTTGTGCTTCATGAATAGGAATTTGAAAAGGAGGACAAGTGAAAATTAAAATTCCTACGTTTTTTCTTTCAAGGAGACACTAAAGGAACAAATCTATGTGCTCAGTGGACAATATATATAACATGAAGAGTAAAAAAGAGATGCAACAAGTGTACAACCTCTTTGGCGAAGCCATGTCGATCTCAGCGTGATTGGGTTGGCTGGTGAGGATGCTCCGGCTGACTTGGCTGTCGGAGGAGGGGAAGAAGATCTTTGGCGTCTGGAGATGGAGCCCGAGGTACTGCTCCGCTGTGATGGAGGGTTTCGTCGTTGGAGCAGCTCCGGTGAGTTGTACGACGCCGAGGCTGAAGCAGGACAAGAGAGACAACCAACAACGCTAACCTGAGTGGAATTCTAATAGCACCTCCAATACATGACATAAAATACATAACCATAAAGTGCTAGATGTAAAATACATCAGCCGCTCATCTCTGAACTTAACTGTTGAAACTGAATTTAACTGTCGAAAGTGAACTTAACTGTCGAAACTGAACTTAACTGTCAAATCTAAATTTTGCTGTCGAAACTGAACGCACTAGCAAGGTGAGGCTACACGTCGGTCGACTGACTTTTTCATCTCTGGTCACTCAATTTTGCAGCCGTTGGATACGAAATCAAGGGCTTGCGGTTCATATTCAACCTCCACCCCCCTGAGCCGGCCAAACAGCAGCCCCCCGCCGCCCGCGGCCAGCGGTGCGCCGCCCCCCCGCCCCGAAAACACCCCCCACCGCCGGTCCGCCGCCGCTCGGCCATCCCTCTAGCCCCCCCCCCTCGTGCCGAGCTTTTTCTCTGGCGATCCCCACGCCACCGCCCCGCCAACGCCCCGCCACCTCCGGCGACCACCGCCCCCATCCTGAACCCTAAGATAGATAGTGGGGTACCTCTCCGGCGAGCCCCCCTCCCTGCTGCGGCTGGTTCTTCCTTCACCCCGGCAGCATCGGAGTGAAGTGTAGCTAAATCGGAGCAGCATCGCAAGCAAGAGAAAGAGCGAGAGCAGCAGCGTGAGCAAGAGCAATAGCAAGAGCAGACCAGGCAGGGGACCAAGAGCAAGAGCAGAGCAGCAGCGCGAGCGAGAGCTAAACAGCAGCAGGTCCTACTGATGTGTACGTCGCCGCCGAGGGAGCGATGCCGTGGAGGAAGTGGCCGGCGACGCCGCCGTGGATGGAGCCGCGCTGTGTCGGCTCGGGACCGAGCGTCGGCGATTAGTGTACAACCTCTTTGGTGGCGCCGATTAGGACGCAGCTTCATCCGAGGAAACGGTGATGATGATGCTCTTCCGGTGGTGCAGGTGAAGTCGGCGGTGTGGGAATGGAGGTGGCCCGAAAGACGAGGGGAACGTCGGGGCAGCTCCTTGGAGGTGGAGGACGGGGTGGCTAAACCGGCGGGACGATGAGATCGACGACGGATCCTCATCCGGTACGGTGGATGAGGGACGTCGAGGTGTTGCTATGGACAACGTCGTCAGGGAAGAGGCTCCGTCTGGGTGGCGGACGGAGCAGGGTGTGGGGTTTCATCGCGGGTTTTCGCGGCCTCGGTGTACGAATGGGTGGGTGGATGGGATGGCAGTGGGGAACCATGGCTTAGAGACGCGCTTGTCCGCAATGTGGGGTAAGTTACGAAAGTACCCCCACTGATTTGAGGCGGTTCTTTCGGTTTAGGGGTACCACGGGCATTTCGTGTGTCGGGATTTCACAGGAGGTGGGAGTTTTTGCACGCGTTGTAATTTCGGAATAGCAAGGAGCGGGTTGAGATGGAGGGAGTTGTCGGAGCACAATGAGACAAAGATATATCTTAAATATTTCGGGCTAACAAAGCGCGGGTTGAAATTTCCGGACAAGCCTAACGTGTACTGTACCAAATCAATGCGCCCTACAAATGTGCTTCAAAACTTTGAATTCATGTTATGTTCAATTAAAATATTTCGCTACGTGTATAATGCATGCAACCTACTACTCAAATGGACGTTTTAATGCATTCCAAACGTATATACTACCGCTTCAATATGAACTAAATTTGAATTCGTTTCTCTGTTTTAATAAGATCTACAATCATCATTATTGTCAAGTTAAACCATCGTTTGTGTATTATCTTCACAGCACACCACATGATTAGTCTCGAGTTACATATGAACTATGTGTACTATATGAACTCGAACTAGATTTTTTGAATCCACTTTATTTTTATTTCAAATCACATTACATTTCTAGCTCTAGCTAGATCTTCATAATCTAAACCATGTCTCACATGTATAATGTGTTTATCACATTATTTATGGTGCCCCGCCCCCTACGCCTACAAGTATTTAGATGTGAGTTGCAAACACTACACATTACCACAAATTCAAATAAAATGTGAGAATGTTCGATATATAGTATTGTTTAGATTGTTCGATATTTAGTTATAAGCTGCAAACGCCACACATTATCACAAATTCAAATAAAATGTCAGATTGTTTGATGTATAGTATGGTTTAGATTGTTCAGCATTTAGATGTGAGTTGCAAACACCATGCATTATCACATTATGGTATAACATGTGCACAGCACGTGTATCACCGCTATATTCATGCGTGCAATGTTTAAAACACTATGATCTCCTATTCAAATATATGAATCCGCTTTCATATCAAATTATGATCTTTGTTAGTCTCTTACACCCACACAATCCTCTAACCTTTGTAGCTACCACTAACTTTCTCTCGTGCATGCACACGCCCTCCTCGCCCTCCCCCTCCCTCGGCATTCTATCCACCGGGCACATTCATTTTTTTCTTTAGGTCGTTCTCCGAGAGTCTCCACAACTCCTTTCTGACACACACCGATCGATAAACCTCTCTAGTGATGCCTGCCTACAACATACAAACACACCTTCAATCTCCTCCTTTATGTGTCCTTGCCTCGTGTCTCTCATACGGTCAGACACACGTGTAAACTCTCGCCCCTCTTTTCATCACTCTCACAACCCCACACTCCTCCCCCTATCTAGCTAGTAGTTGGGCCTCTCGCACCACCTCCTAGCTCCATTCTCTCTGTCTATCCATCTCGTTGGGCCTTATTTGCCTCTAACAAATGGACATACACCGACCGATCTCTCGCTATACATATAGCTAGCTAGGTCCTTATAACTCGTTTTTACCCACACGTCAATTGATCTACCTCATTAGTTGTGTCTCTCCCTTCCTCCAACAAACAACAATTGATCTACCGATCTAGTTAGGTTTGCTTACCAAACACATGGTTCCCCTTCATCATCCATGGATGCGTCCCGACAGATCTATCACGCACAGGCACACACAGAAACACATCCCCACTCTTATTGATAACATTGCAGTTCCACCCTCAGTTTGTCTAGTAGGTGTAGGATCTAGAAGTAGATGTGTCTAAAGGGGGGGTTAGACACTTAGTGCTAAAGTTGCAATTTTTTAATCTTTTTCGGTTCAAGTGGAGTTTAGGCACAATTTCAATACACACAATACATATCAAGCAAGCATGCAAAGAGTATATGAGCAGCGGAATGTAAAGCATGCAACTTGCAAGAATGTAAAGGGAAGGATTTGGAGAGATCAAACGCAATTGGAGACATGGATGTTTTTCCCGTGGTTCGGATAGGTTGTGCTATCCTACATCCACGTTGACGGAGACTTCAACCCACGAAGGGTAACGGTTGCGCGAGTCCACACAGGGCTCCACCCAAGGGCAACGGTTGCGCGAGTCCACGAAGGGCTCCACCCATGAAGGGTCCACGAAGAAGCAACCACCCACAAAGGGTCCACGAAGAAGCAACCTTGTCTATCCCACCATGGCCATCGCCCACGAAGGACTTGCCTCACTAGCGGTAGATCTTCATGAAGTAGGCGATCTCCTTGCCCTTACAAACTCCTTGGTTCAACTCCACAATCTTGTCGGAGGCTCCCAAGTGACACCTAGCCAATCTAGGAGACACCACTCTCCAAGAAGTAACAAATGGTGTGTAGGTAATGAACTCCTTGCTCTTGTGCTTCAAATGATAGTCTCCCCAACACTCAACTCTCTCTCATAGGATTTGGATTTGGTGGAAAGAAGATTTGAGTGGAAAGCAACTTGGGAAGGCTAGAGATCAAGATTCATATGGCAGGAATGGAATGTCTTGGTCTCAACACATGAGTAGGTGGTTCTCTCTCAGAACAAATGAGTTGGAATGATGTGTGTGTTCTGATGGCTCTCTCTTCGAATGAGAAGGAGGTGGAGGGGTATATATAGCCTCCACACAAAATCCAACTGTTACACAGTTTTCCAATCTCGGTGGGACCGAATCAATAAACTCGGTCGGACCGAAAATGTAAACCTAGTGAGAGTTAGTGATTTCGGTGGGACCGACTGGATCAACTCGGTGGGACCGATGTGCTAGGGTTAGGGTAAATCCAAAACTCGGTTTGACCGATTACTCAAACTCGGTGGGACCGATTTGGGTAATAGGTGAAACTGAGATTTGGTCAAGCAAACTCGGTGGGACCAATTGCATATCTCGGTGGGACCGAGAATATTGCAATGGGCAACAGAGAGTTTGCAAGCCCATCTCAGTGAGACCGAGATCCCATCGGTGAGATCGAGCTGATTAGGGTTTGGCAGTGGCTTATGACAAGTGAAACTCGGTGGCGCCGGATAGGAAAAATCGGTAGGACCGAGTTTGGCTTAGGGTTTAGGTCATATGTGGATATGGGAAAGTATTTGAGGATTTTGGAGCATATCATTAAGCACATGAAGCAAGAGGCTCATTAAGCAACACCTCATCCCTCCTTGATAGTATTGGCTTTTCCTATGGACTCAATGTGATCTTGGATCACTAAAATGTAAAAGTGAAGAGTTTTGAGCTTGAAGCTTTAGCCAATCCCTTGTCCTTAGCATCTTGAAGGAGTTCCCACAACCTTTAGTCCATGCCACTTCATTGTTGAACTTATCTGAAACATGCTAGATAGAAGTGTTAGTCCAATAAGAGATATGTTGTCATCAATTATCAAAACCACCTAGGGAGCACTTGTGCTTTCAATCTCCCCCTTTTTGGTAATTGATGGCAACATACATCAAAGCTTTAGATAAATATATACAGAACAGCAAGTAAAGCTTTGGAAGAACATGTAGCAAGCATAGGCTCCCCCTACATGTATGCACTCATGTAAATATGAAATATAGAGGCATGTGAGAGCATAATCATGACAGAGTAGGCAATGTGTTACATGTATCTTGGCTATATGCATCAGAGGAAAAGATTATTAAGGAAAATACCTTCATGCTGATGAGTCCTTCTTGCAAACAGTATGTACATAAGCAAGAACTCCTCATACTCATGATTTTGACGCATATACTTACCTTGTGGTCTCGAGTTGGCTTAGGATGGAATGAACCTGCAAACAAGGTTAGATAACATAGGTATATCCACTAGCCAGAGCAAACAAACGAAACCACAAGAATGCCAAGACTGGGATGACATGCAGAGAGTGATAACATTGGATTCAACATGTCCCCAAGAATAAAGATATGCAATGAATTTGGCTGATTTCTTTTCCCTTAGGTGTCTTGCTCCCCCTGAATCTTACATGGGATATTGGGAGAAGATAGGAAACAGAAAATCAGAGCTGAATAGAACTTAATTCAAATGAGTTCATATGAACATGTCTTTCCCCCAAAAAGACATGTGGCATCTCTCCTCTTGAACATCAAGCATCTGGGATCCTTGAGACTTTCTCTCCCCCTTAATACTTTTTCTCTCCCTTGGTGTGATCTCTCTTTCCTACAAGCTTTGATGTGATCTCTCTCTCCCCCTTTGACATCAATTTCCAAGAAGGTTTTTCCTGGAATCTGTCGAATAGGTTTGGTCCTTGAGATTCAGCATAAAGCAGAGGATAAAATTGTGATGCTTGTGGAGGACAAGATTCATTGAGTGGAGCTGGATCAGGAGAAGGGTAGAACAAGTGGCAAACTGTTTTTCTGATTGCAAAGTCGGTGGCACCGAGTGGCACATTTCGGTGGTACCGAAAAGATTCGGTTGGACCGAAATTTGCAAGTCGGTGAAACCGAGTTTACACAGAGAAAAACACTTGTCATCTCAGCTCACTAGTCAAGAAGATCTCACAAAGATTTGCAATGAATTAGCTGAAGGATTTGCAAGAAATTTGATGCAGAAATATGCAGAACAAAAACAAACAGGAAAAGAGTGAAAGTTTCTAGATGAAGTTTTTTTTGTTTTGTTTTGTGTGAGAGAGAAGGAAACAAATATGCAAGGAACAAATGCAATAACTCAGAAAAGGACACAAGAGAACTTCATCTAGAATTGGGCGGTGACATAGTCACCTATGTTAGAGTATATTGACTTAGGAGTCAAGTGAGGACACTTGATCATAGGTCATACTCATCGTTTAAGCTCAAAATGGGGTTACCATTTTTCATTTAAGCATCTTGATATATTCACATCTTGTTGAGTTGCTTTGACTCATGTCTTGGAGTAAAGCTTCTCTAAGATGGAATGACATACCTTGGGTGGTGATGTGGTTCTTGCTCATGTAGTTGAACTTGTGTGGGTGCTCAGGGTTGATGTAGTTCATCAAGAGTTGGGAGCACCACTTGGAGTTTGAGTTCATCTACCTACATGGGTTAGTTCTTGCAAGGAAGAGCACTTGTGTATCCAAAAATGACAATCATGAAGCTTAACATAGAATTTGTCAAAGGATATGTTTGAATGGTTTTGTGCTTCCTCGTCTTCAACCACTATTGTGTAGAGTCTTGGTCTTGTAGAGATTGCTCAAGATGTGAGTGAGTCGCAATCTCATGGAATTAAATTCAACCAAACACCTACATGGGTTAGACAACATGCAAGGTGCAAATATATCCATGACATAAGATAGTTATCATAAGAGATACATCATGGATTAGTTATAAGCTCATGTCTTGCATGTAGCCAATGGAGTTTCTACTCCAAGTTCGAAGCATCAATGATGTTCAATTCTCCTCTCAACCTGCAAAACACTTTCTCATCAAGCGGTTTAGTGAATATATCCGCTAATTGCTTATCGGTGCGAACATGCTTAAGATTGATGTCACCCTTAGCAACATGATCTCGAATGAAATGATGACGAACTTCAATATGCTTAGTTCGAGAATGTTGTACCGGATTATGACCAATTTTGATAGCACTTTCATTGTCACACAGCAGTGGAACATGTTTCACATAAATCCCATAATCTTTAAGAGTTTGGGTCATCCAAAGTAATTGAGCACAACATGAACCAGCGGCAATGTATTCCGCTTCGGCGGTGGATAAGGATACCGAGTTTTCTTTCTTGGAAGACCAAGACACAAGAGATCTACCAAGAAATTGACAAGTACCCGAAGTGGACTTTCTATCAACCTTGTCTCCGGCATAATCTGAGTCGGAATAGCCAACAAGATCAAAAGAAGACCTCTTAGGATACCAAATGCCAAAATTTGGTGTATGGATTAAATATCTCACTATCCTTTTCACAGCCTTAAGATGACAATCTTTAGGAGCAGCTTGATATCGTGCACACATGCACACACTTAGCATAATATCGGGACGTGAAGCACATAGGTATAACAATGAACCAATCATAGAGCGATAAACCTTTTGATCAATAGGTTCACCATCTTTGGTCAAATCATTATGTCCACTAGTAGGCATGGGTGTAGACATACCTTTGCATTCTTGCATATTGAACTTCTTGAATAAGTCATTGGTGTACTTTGTTTGAGAGACAAATGTACCTTCCTTAGTTTGCTTGATTTGCAACCCGAGAAAGAATTTGAGTTCACTCATCATAGACATCTCAAACTTCTCTGACATTAGCTTTCCAAACTTTTCACTAAAGAGAGGGTTAGTTGAACCAAATATGATGTCATCAACATAAATTTGGCATACAAATAGTTCTCCATTAACCCTTTTAGTAAAAAGAGTAGAATCAATTTTACCAATTTCAAAACCACTTGTAGTAAGGAACTTGGTCAAGCATTTATACCATGCTCTAGGAGCTTGTTTAAGACCATAAAGAGCTTTGTGAAGTTTGTAAACATGATTTGGTTTCTTAGGATTGACAAAGCCGGGAGGTTGTTTGACATAAACTTCCTCCTCTATTTCTCCATTTAGAAAAGCACTTTTAATGTCCATTTGGTACAAGGTGATATTATGGTGATTAGCATAGGCAAGTAAGATGCGAATGGACTCAAGTCTAGCAATGGGAGCATACGTCTCACCATAGTCCATACCTTCGACTTGTGTGTATCCTTGGGCGACGAGACGTGCTTTGTTGCGAACCACTTGTCCATCTTCATCTTGCTTATTGCGAAACACCCATTTGGTACCAATGATGTTGTGGTTGTTGTCGGGCTTCTCAACCAATGTCCAAACTTGGTTTCTCTCAAAATTATGTAGCTCTTCATGCATAGCGTTTATCCAATCCGGATCTTCCAAAGCTTCTTCAACCTTCATTGGTTCAATGCTCGAGATGAATGAATAGTTTTCACAAAAGTTAGCTAAACGAGTTTTTGAGCGAGTGATTCTCCTGGTTTGTATATCATTGAGGATTTGCTCGACGGGATGATCTTTGGCAATTCTTGCTCGAACTCGTGAGAGCTTTTGCTTGGGTCTTTGTTGAGCATCTTCTTCATCTTGTTCTTCTTCTTGGCCTTCTTCATTGTTGACGTCGTCGTTCTCTTGTCGTGGTGGAGAAGGAGGTTGTTGATGTTCATCTTGACGTACTTCCTCGTTTTCTTCATCTTGGTGTGGCCCACTTGTGGATGCTTCTGTGTCGATTCTTGGTCACCTTGTCGTGAAGTAGAAGCTTCCACTTGGACGGACGAAGTACTCTCCTTCACCTCTGTTGGACGAATTTTGCCAATAGACAAGTCTTGAATTGCTTCTGAGGGGTCTTTGTCTCCTACATCAATTGGCAATTGCTCTACTTGCGAGCCATTAGATTCATCAAACTTCACATCTACCGTCTCTTCAACCTTTCGGGTGAAATTGTTGTAGACACGGTAAGTGTGAGAGTTTGATCCATAACCAAGTAGAAAACCTTCATGAGATTTAGGAGCAAACTTTGAACGATGATGCTTATCAAGAATGTAGCACTTTGAGCCGAATACTCGAAAGTATCCAACTTGAGGCTTATTACCGGTGAGGAGCTCGTATGCCGTCTTGCCGAGTAGCTTGTGAAGATATAAGCGATTTGTTGCGTGACAAGCTGTCTCAACCGCTTCTGCCCAAAAGTGCTTTGGCGTCTTGTATTCATCAAGCATTGTTCTTGCCATTTCGATGAGCGTCCGGTTCTTCCTCTCAACAACTCCATTTTGTTGAGGTGTGTATGTAGCCGAGAACTCGTGTGAAATCCCTTCTTCGTCAAGAAAGGTGTCCACATTTGCGTTCTTGAACTCCGTTCCGTTGTCACTCCGAACCTTCTTGATCTTCACATCAAACTGATTATGGGCTTTCCTAGCGAAGTTTCTGAAGATCTTCTGGACCTGCGACTTGTCATTAAGAAAGAACACCCACGTAAATCTTGAAAAATCATCAACTATAACTAGACCAAAAGAATTTCCACCGAGACTCTTGTAGGCATTGGGACCAAAAAGATCCATGTGAAGCAGCTCGAGTGGCCTCCTTGTGGTCATGATGTTCTTCACGGGATGTCTTCCTCCAACCTGTTTACCTTCTTGACAAGCACTGCAAATTCTATCCTTATCAAATATGACATCGTTAACTCCAAGGATATGATTTCCTTTAATAAGCTTGTCAAGGTTTCTCATGCCAACGTGACCTAGTCGTCTATGCCACAACCAGCCTTTTGAGGATTTAGCAACAAAGCAAGTTTTAGGTTGTGCCTTTTTAGAGAAATCGACAATGTAAAGATCACCTCTACACATACCCGTAAAGACCATTTTATGATTGTCTCGACGAAATACTTGGCAATCTACTTTAGTAAATAGGACGTTCAAACCGAAATCAGCAAGTCTAGATACTGAAAGTAAGTTATAGCCAAGAGATTCAACGAGCATGACATTTTGAATGGAACTATCATGTGAGATGGCCACCTTACCAAGGCCAACCACTTTACCCTTTGAATTATCACCAAAGGTGACATATTTTCGAGGGCCGTTGTTTTCAGCAAGTTCACGGAACATCTCTTCATCTCCGGTCATATGATCAGTGCATCCACTATCAAGAACCCATTCCTTTCCTCCTGATTCATATCCCCGAAGATTTGCCATAAGACCAAAATGTCTCATTGCATTATCAAGATCGGAGTCACTATCATCATCATCATAATATTCATGTTCATCATGATCTTGTGACTCATCATTTCCTAGAGAGGGTAATTCATTAGATAAATGATCAAAGTGGTTACTTTTATGAATTCTTATAGCTTTGAGTATGATATCATTAATGATTCCAACATCTCCTTTAGCATGCTTAAGATTGGCAAGTTCAAGAAGACATTTAAAACTAGGATCACTAGAGTTCATCTTCCTCAAGGCAATAGATTTATGGAGAATTTCATCCAAAGTTTTCAAGGAGTGATTGGGAAACTGTTCCTCAAGAAATTTCCATATAGTATAGGCGCAATTTTGAGTAGGCAAACTAGCAATCAAATCTTTGGGCAATCCTCTAATGATGAGCTCAATAGTTCTAAGATTGCGAATCATGTTAATATCTTCATCTAGGGTAGGATGCAGGGGATCAATATGGGGTGCACAAGGACTAGCAATATACTTGTTCAAATGATATTGATTGAAGATTACAAGCATCTCATTTTTCCACTCATGAAAATACTTTCCATCAAGAATAGGCACTCTATGTCTAAGACTCCCTAGAGTAGACACATCCATCTTCCTCCAATGGTGATTAAACCAAGGCAATGGAAACCTGGCTCTGATACCACTTGTAGGATCTAGAAGTAGATGTGTCTAAAGGGGGGGTTAGACACTTCGTGCTAAAGTTGCAATTTTTTAATCTTTTTCGGTTCAAGTGGAGTTTAGGCACAATTTCAATACACACAATACATATCAAGCAAGCATGCAAAGAGTATATGAGCAGCGGAATGTAAAGCATGCAACTTGCAAGAATGTAAAGGGAAGGATTTGGAGAGATCAAACGCAATTGGAGACATGGCTGTTTTTCCCGTGGTTCGGATAGGTGGTGCTATCCTACATCTACGTTGATGGAGACTTCAACCCACGAAGGGTAACGGTTGCGCGAGTCCACACAGGGCTCCACCCAAGGGCAACGGTTGCGCGAGTCCACGAAGGGCTCCACCCACGAAGGGTCCACGAAGAAGCAACCATCCACAAAGGGTCCACGAAGAAGCAACCTTGTCTATCCCACCATGACCATCGCCCACGAAGGACTTGCCTCACTAGCGGTAGATCTTCACGAAGTAGGCGATCTCCTTCCCCTTACAAACTCCTTGGTTCAACTCCACAATCTTGTCGGAGGCTCCCAAGTGACACCTAGCCAATCTAGGAGACACCACTCTCCAAGAAGTAACAAATGGTGTGTAGGTAATGAACTCCTTGCTCTTGTGCTTCAAATGATAGTCTCCCCAACACTCAACTCTCTCTCATAGGATTTGGATTTGGTGGAAAGAAGATTTGAGTGGAAAGCAACTTGGGAAGGCTAGAGATCAGGATTCATATGGTAGGAATGGAATGTCTTGGTCTCAACACATGAGTAGGTGGTTCTCTCTCAGAACAAATGAGTTGGAATGATGTGTGTGTCTGATGGCTCTCTCTTCAAATGAGAAGGAGGTGGAGGGGTATATATAGCCTCCACACAAAATCCAACCGTTACACAGTTTTCCAATCTCGGTGGGACCGAATCAATAAACTCGGTCGGACCAAAAATGTAAACCTAGTGACCGTTAGTGATTTCGGTGGGACTGACTGGATCAACTCGGTGGGACCGATGTGCTAGGGTTAGGGTAAATCCAAAACTCGGTTTGACCGATTACTCAAACTCGGTGGGACCGATTTGGGTAATAGGTGAAACTGAGATTTGGTCAAGCAAACTCGGTGGGACCGATTGCATATCTCGGTGGGACCGAGAATATTGCAATGGGTAACAGAGAGTTTGCAAGCCCATCTCGGTGAGACCGAGATCCCATCGGTGAGACCGAGCTGATTAGGGTTTGGCAGTGGCTTATGACAAGTGAAACTCGATGGCGCCGATAGGAAAAATCGGTAGGACCGAGTTTGGCTTAGGGTTTAGGTCATATGTGGATATGGGAAAGTAGTTGAGTATTTTGGAGCATATCATTAAGCACATGAAGCAGGAGGCTCATTAAGCAACATCTCATCCCTCCTTGATAGTATTGGCTTTTCCTATGGACTCAATGTGATCTTGGATCACTAAAATGTAAAAGTGAAGAGTCTTGAGCTTGAAGCTTTAGCCAATCCCTTGTCCTTAGCATCTTGAAGGAGTTCCCACAACCTTTAGTCCATGCCACTTCATTGTTGAACTTATCTGAAACATGCTAGATAGAAGTGTTAGTCCAACAAGAGATATGTTGTCATCAATTATCAAAACCACCTAGGGAGCACTTGTGCTTTCAGTAGGCCTCTCCCACTATCTTCGAGAAGCAACTCCATCACCCATCCAGCACTCTACCCCTCTCCCTCCCTCTCCCTCCCTCTCTCTCTCTCTCCTCTCTCTCTCTCCCATCATATTTCCCGTCCTTCAGTTATGTATGGATGTCGACCGATCTCCCTCAAGACATAGCTGGGTCTCTCCTTCTCAACACATATACGAGTCGTTCTACCTCTATAGTTAGGCCTCTGCCTACCCCTCCCACCACCCCCCTCCCCCCACACACACCGATACATCGAGCACTCTAGTCATGTCTCCCTGCCACACACAAACTTGATGTGTGCCCTCTAACGTTCCGGTAGGCCAGTCGCCCTATATCTTTGACTTGTACACACACACACACAATTTTGATGGCTCTCTTCATCGATCTCGCACCCACCCACTTGATCCTCTCTTCAACTCTATCGATAGCTATGACCCCTCCCTCTCTTCTCGTGGATTGCCCGACCCTCTATGTATGATATGGATAGGCCTCCATTTCACACACATTGCATGCAAAAATTTGTTTGAGATGTCATCGACACATATTCCCACAAATAATTCACGAAATCAACCCACCACCCCACCCCCCACCCCAAAACAAAAAACACTCACGAACGCGGTTTGTATCTCTCACACACACTCACGTAGGTGGGGGACGTGCTCGAAGAGAAGAGGTGCATGCACGGCGCACGTACTCCCATCTCTTTCCCGACCACACCCGCACCGGTACATGGTGGAGCTCATTTCTGTACGAAAAAGGTAGCCCACGTGGTAATTTGGCATGTGTACTGGTTGTCCACTTGGTGGAGGGAGGATCGTCTACCACGGGTGAACAAAACAAATTGCGACTTGACGTGTTATGTTAAAAAAAAGAGGCAAACCATGTGGGGCCTACCTTAGAGGCAAGGCTCTATACACTAGAGTACTTTTGATGTGTCCCGTCAACTCGCAGAACGAGGAGAAGCTTACTTAGTACGCCGTCTCCCCCGCCCACGGGCGCGGTGGCTCGCAGGATGAGGTGAAGCTTGCTTACTATGCCTTACGCCCGCTCCCTCTCCCATGCACGCGGTGGCTCGCAAGACGAGGAGAAAAATTTACTACTCCCTCCGTTTACTCCTCGTCCCTACTACCTTGGTTATAGATATTACATCATATTGTTTGGAATATATATGTCCTTTAGTAGATTTCAATATGAACTACTAGTACATACTCCAAACACTGATGTATATAGACGTATTTTAGAGTATAGATTCACTCATTTTGCTCCGTATGTAGCACTCTCCCTCGCCCCTCGACCCTCGCCCACGTGGTGGACGTGCAGCAATTCATTCGGTCTCATATAGCCAGAACGAGATATACTTCACTACCATTATTGCTCGACTTCCCGAAGAGGCGAAGAGCCAATTGCAAGGTCAATATTTTGGAGATGCCAAGAGCAAGGTTATAGGAGAATCAGTAGTAGGTGCCTCGTCATTTATAAATAAAGTTTTTTTTCTTCAGTGGCACGTACGCAATATGATAGGTTCATATGGAGAGAAAAGGAGACCGCTCCACTATATACATAGTCAGGATGGGCCAGCCTACACGGTTGCTTGCTGGGGTTGCTCTCTTCACACTCTCTCGCACAAAATGACTGTGGCCACATCTCTAACATCCTGGCGGATCACCTCCGCTTGGGGAAGGGGTGGATGCTTAGCGTAGATCCGGTGGCCGTCGCCGACGGTGAAAACCCACTGTCGGCACGTCCCGATCAGGGGTCCCCGCCGTTCTCTCTCACAAAGCCGGTGAGGTTGCCTTCGTCCCTTGCTCACTGCCGCGACGTGGGCAGTTGCCGCCTCCCGCTGCCCTCCTCAAGGTTGAGCTACGTCCCTCAGTTACAATTCCCTTTACAGTCGGCTTGCACCACTGCTCCAGCTGCCCACATCACTCCCTGTGGATATTTCTCTACTTCTTTGCCCCGCATATACTTTTACTGGCTTCTACGTACTGTATTTGTGATGGGTTTATGTCTCATCAACTAGTCCCAGTAATCTTATTCTAATCACGCTTGTTCAATTTCTTTGCCACATGGGATGCTCATCTCGATTTTGGTGAAACTACACAAAATGATCCGATCACTACAAGAAATATGTCAACTTATGACCACCACTATTGGTCACTGAATGGTCACAAATTTCCATTTATGACCTTTTTGTGACCAAAAACATAAGGTCAAAAGCCGGGCGTCGTAAACTGACTATAGCGACCTTTCTTCTGGAATGGTCGCAAATGTTTATGACAAAAATATGTCCACTGTGGCGTTTTGGTCACTAGCAACCTCTCTAGGCCACGTAGGCATCCAGCGTGGCAAGCTGATGTGGCACAAGATTCAGCCCGGTCCAATTCAGTTTTCTACATGGGCCTAGCCCAACAATTCGGCCTTTTTTATATTTTTTCTTGATTAATTTTGGTCAACTACATGGGCCAGGCCCAACGTTGTAGCCTTTTTTATTGTTGGCCCGTGGCCTTTTATTATTTATTGCTTTTCTATTTTCAGCCATTATATATTCAAGCTGGTCCCACTAGTCAGATGGGTCCCACTTGTCATGATCATCTCTCAAATTGGTCCCACATGTCAAAAATGTACAAAATTGACAGATTATTTTCATAAGTGGGCCCATTGGTCAAGTTTCCATTTCACAAGTTTTCAGATCATATAAATAATCAAAAAGAATCATCAAATATACCACTAAATAAATCTATTACAATCTTTACCACACATATATGCTACATTATGCTACTCTTCACTAAGTAGAACTTGAAGGCTTCACACTTGCTTCATACTTCACGGCTTCACACTTGAGCATCTGTAAAAGAGGAACAACCACAAATTTAAATCTCAATTACAGTATATGCAGAAGCAGTTCAAAGTTGAAACAACATCAATTAAATACACGCGCACAGAAACATAGGAGTCAAAATGCAGTATAGGACCAGGACAAGGAAACTCCTGTTATCAAATCAACACATAGCTTGTAGCAAAACAGCACAGAAACACGTGGATATCTCATGTGAGCATCATGCTGTGGTTTTATTAAACAATGATATAGCAACAGAATACAATATCTTCAATGCAAACCAGCAATAGAATTGCTCCTGCTAGCTGCTGTTGCTGCCACAAAACGCATGACACATTAGTTGCAGTACAAGCTATGGATCAGAAGTAGCTGGTTACACTAATCATGAAATATTAGTGGGAATCCGAACGATTTTCTTCATCACCCGGAATCATGTAGTTCAACCCAACAGAACACAATGAGCAATAAGGTTCATAACCAATGAAGGAATGCATGTACAGTCAGTCTAAAGCAGAAAAAATGTGCAAATGTACTTCAGGAGATGGCGTGACCCGTCGATTTTCTTCATCACCCAGGTAATGCACATCTCATCAGCTAGCAGAACACAAAAAAGAGGATACGAAAATTACTGCTAAGAGGTTTGCAAAAAATCAAAGGAAAGTATTTGCTCAATAATAAAGGAGTACTCCCTCTGTAAACTAATATAAGAGTGTTTAGATCACTAGTTTAGTATTCTAAACACTCTTATATTAGTTTTCGGAGGGAGTACATATATAGTCCAAGAGATGGCATGATCCGTCAGAAGTATCTGGTTGTAATAATCATGAAAATCAGTGGGAATCCGAACAATTTTCTTCATCACCCAGATCATGCACATCTCAGCCAGCAGAACATCACAAGTAACATATGTAAAACAATGATTCTGAGCATGAGCAAACAATGATTCTGAGCATGAGAAAACAATGATTCTATTAGAGTACCAGCAAATCAGACTGAACTTTCATGGAATGATTAGTATAACTAGACCCATTTTAGTTTAGCATTACATTAAAGACTAGTAGCAGTCGCACAAGCAACTATTGAGCACTGAAGAAACAGGACAGGGAAACAACATACCCTGATGGTGCCCAGGCTGTAGCCTCAGAACCCTGCAAAACCACAAGCGACGTTAACATCAAACACACATATAAGACGCACCATGTTATGAAATGGACATATAAGACGCACATATAAGACGTTAACATCAAATTCACAGTTCAGAAAATTAGTATCTTCTTTGCAAAGGTGAAATGAGATGACTGAACTTGATTTGGCTTTTTAGCTTCCATAATTTCTACTAGCAGCAGATGTTATGAAATGGACTTACTGAATTATCTGAATCAAGGAAAGAAATTTGCAACTAGCTTCAGACCATCTATTACACAGACTGAGAAATCTATTTCCATCCAACTACTTTTACTTTTCTACAAGACTACAACAGTTTTAGACAACTCCAAAGTCCTAAATTTGTTCACAGGTTATTCAACACAAGTAAATTTGTTCACAGGTTATCTACAAGATTAGAACAGTTTCAGACACCTCACACTAACAGTTTCAGATTTCAACAGATTCAGACAACTGTTTTTCAGACTTGGAACAATTTCAGTAAATTGTTCTTCAGACCACAATAGTTTCAGTAAACTATAGCAAAGTCTGAATGTCGTGGAAAACAAATGATTTCACTAACCAAGGGTCTCGGTCAGGAAGACGACGATCTCGAGGGTCCCGCCATAGCCACCGTCGGGCAGGTCGACGACGAGCGTGGTGAGCTGAGCTCGCTAAGCAGGTCGACTACTACTACTACAGAAAATATGCCCTCGCTAAGCTGAGATCTCAATCAACAGAGGCAAGAAGTCGACCAAACCAAACCAAACCAACCAGGGCATTGTTCTTGATGCTGAGCATGAGAATGGAGAGGGGCCCCGTGCTGAACTCCTCCTCCTCCTTCTTCCCCTGCTGCCAACAAAACAAAGACAGAACCAATGACCGTGTCAGTAAGCTGTTGTGGCGGATGAGAACACCGTCGAGGGAGAAGAGGGGCGGAGGAAAGCAGCAGTGCTAATCTAGTTTGAAGAACAATGCCAGCAACTCAACATGGCCTCCTACTTATTGGTAGGCAAAGGATGGTAAGCAATGATGTAGAGAATGGCCAGGTAATTAAGGGGCAACGTGATTGTGCCCAGCAGCAGTAGATGGTGGTCTACTGTTTGTTTGACAGCATTATTAATAGGTGTTTCATGTTGTCTTCTCAGGCAACAACAGTCAGGTACAAGTACACCTAGCAACAGAGCTGCCAAGGACGGATGGACAATGCATATCATCTGTCAAGAAAGATCTACCCACCTAACTGAAAATTGGACAGTAGTATGTGACTGGAATGAAAGGAGAGAAAAGGAATTCCAGGTCCTTTTTCTAGAAACAAAATAATTTACCAGACGCATGCATACACGGGCTAGGGAAGAAAATGATGTAGTGAATTAGTCTGACAGATAGAGAGAAAGAACAGGGAAGGGGATTGTACTACTCACCGGGACGTCCTCTTGGAAGACGCCGTAGCTGTGGGGCGCCTCCATGGCGAACTCCATGCTGTTCCTCGGAGCATCAAACCCTGCAATTGAGCCCAATGAGAATCGGTTAAACTTGCTGCAACACACTGGACTTGGATCGTTCTAAAAAACCCAGCGGAAGCTACTAATCGAGCGAGAAGAGGGGCTCACCGGTGTGCCCTTGCTTGGCGGCGACATGGAAGGCATCGAGGGCGAGGCGGGAGCGGAGCTTGGCGGCCTCGAGGTCGTAGAGCGGGAGGAGGAGGCGCACGGCCTCAGCGTCCGCCGGGACGTAGAGCGCGGACTCCTCGGTGCCGGCCAGGAGGCGGCGCACGGCCTCGGCATCCGCGGATCGGAGGGCTGCGAAGAGCGCCTGGTGGGAGAGCGGCGGGAGATCCATCGTCGAGCGGCCGGCCAACCGGAGAGCCGGCGCGGAGCTGACCAAACGGAACCCTAGCGCGTCGGCCGACCTTCTCGACTCGATCTAGGGCATAGGGTAGGGAAAGATGGTGAGGGGAGGGAGGGACGAGGTCGGCGGCGGTGGTGAGGAGGGCTGCGAGGTCGGCGGTGGGTGGGAGCGGCGGGGAGAGAACTAGATCAGGGAAAGGAGGCTGGGGAGAGGACTGGATCGAGGAAGGAGGTGGCGACAGCTGCGAGGAGAGGAGGGGTGCGATGGGGGGAGTCGATGGGATCCAGAGCTCGGTCGCCATGGCTGCGCCGCGGGCTAGAGTTTCGGGCGCTTGGGAGGCATGGGGATTCGGGCTCCTCGCCGTCGACGACCATGGTGCGGGGGCGGCGGCGACGGCTAGGGTTTGGTGAGCGGGTGCGGATGCGGGAGAGTGGGGGCGTGGGGGCTAGGGTTGGAACGGTGGGGAGTGGGGGCTGCATGGGTGAGGGGGGTGAGAGGGCTACGTGGGTGAGAGGGTGAGGGGATGAGGTCCGCCGTTGGATCCCAGAGCATCCGACGGTGTCGGATGCATGATCCGCGTGATATGCCTATAGACCAATCAGAACGCAACAAACAATTTGAAGACTTTATGACCTTTTAAATAGGTCACGAAAAAATCATTTTCCATTTTTTAGTGCTCAAAATGAGTTCTTTTTTGTAAAAGACCTACCAAATATTTGTTCACATGATATTCTTTATATTCTTTATATTTGTTCAAAATGAGTTCTTTATACTTTGCAAAAGTTTACATCTTGGAATAGTAAACAGTATCGACAAAGGGATTTTTTATATTCTTTGCACAAAAAATCATTTTCCATTTTTCGAGTGCCCCAAATGAGGTTTTTTGTGAAGGACCTACCAAATAATTGTTGCAAAATTGGACCAAATCAATTTTATAAAACACTAGGACATATATAATGCACAATTGAAAAAATGGTTGGGTGAAAAAAGTTTTGATCCACCTCTGGTGGAAGACAAATTGTCGTCGATTCAGCTGGAAACGGGTCAAATTTGAACTGTAGCTGCCTCATAGTTTGCTCTTTATTTTTTCCAAAAATCATTTCTAGGTAAATAAGTATCTATTTAATCATAGAAACACCAAAAAAATTCCAAGATTCAACCACTAGCTAGGAACGGTCAAGTCCGCCATTTTGACCGCATTTTGAAACGGGCATAAAAAATTCAAAAAAATCAAAAAATTGGAAAACCTTCGCATTGTGTCATTATATGTGACCAAGTTTTCAGGAAAAATAATAAACTGGTAATATGGTAATTATTTTAAAAAAGTGTTCTCAGAAATGAGCTATCATGCGTAAAGATTCATGGCTTTCAAGCCAAATGATCAATCTTATGGCCACATTCATCGCATAGTTTGTTCAAATGATCTCATATTGTGCACAAGGGTGCATATTGGAATGGCAAACAATGTTGCCTAAGGAAGTTTTCATTTTCGTTGGACGAAAAAACCATTTTCCATTTTTCGAGTGCCCGAAAGGAGGTTTTTTTGTGAAGGAACTACCAAATAATTGTTGCAAAATTGGACCAAATTATTTTTATAAAATACTAGGCCATATTTAATGCACAATTGACAAAATGGTTGGGTGTAAAAAATTTTGATCCACCTCTCGTGAAAAAGACAAATTTCCGCTGATTCAGTTGGAAGCGGGTCAAATTTGAACTGCAGCTGCCTCATAGTTTGCTATTTATTTTTTCCAAAAATCATTTCTAGTTACATAAGGACCTATTTACTCATAAATACATGGTTTGGTGGCGATACGTCGAGGTTTGGGCGGTGGCCGAGGGCCCCAACTCTAGAGCACGTAAACTCGCATGCCCGTCGCGTGGTCACCGCGTGACCGTAATGTTGCCATGTGTTCTGGGCGGCCTAGGCATGTCTAGTGGGTTGGGCACTCCCCAGGTTGGTGCTAGGAAGAAAATTACAACATAATATTCTCACGAGGAGACCGATCGATGCTCAAACATGAATTAGCAGCCAAGTGTTTGATTTGCGGTACGGGAAATGCTCATGGCCAATGGGCGTGAGTTTTGGCTGAGGATGATCATCTACTAAGGAGAATGTCTTCACAAATTTTTAGCTCAAAAGGAGGATCCTAGGTGGTACTTGCTTTGCAAAGTACCACGCTGGACAAAAATATGAATGTTGAAGCTGGGCTCAAAATAATGAATGGAGTGAGCTGAAATTTTGTGGAGGATGGTTATTTGGGCATAGGAAAGCATTGTAGAAAATTGATACCATTTGGACATGCCAAAGTAGTAGTTCCTTCACAATGCTCTTCTATGGATAGAAACTTGGGAAAACTAGTGAGAGAGATTGGATGAATGAAATGAGCTCAAAATTGGTGTAGGTAAGTTACTTTGGTATGGTCATGCGCTGGTCAATTTTCAGATCATTTGGGTAAGCCTAGCTATTACTTACTTCACAAAGCTTCTCTCGAGGTAGAAACTTTGGAAATTTCCCGAGAAAGATTTACTAGGAAAATTGAGCTGAATATTACCATGTGGCAATGATTTGGGTATGGAAGAGTGCCCGAAAAGTTTGACGGTAATAGGAGGGGTATATATAACACTTGCTTTCCAACGTGCCAATTTGGCCATAAAATATAAATTGAACCTGGGCTCACATAGATGATTTGACTGAGCTGCAATTTGGAGGAGGGTGATAATTTGGGCATATGAAGGAACTGTATACATTTCATGTCATTTAGAGATATAAAAAAGGTACTTCCTTCACAATGCTTCTAGGTGGACAAAAACGTTGAAAATTTGCCGAGGAAGATTTGCTAGGCAAATGGAGCTGAATTTTGTCATCGGTAATGATTTGGATAGGAAAGAGTGCCCAAAAATTCCGAGGGCAATCAAGAATATATAAATAGCACTTCCTTCATAAAGTGTTGTTGTGAACAGAATAGGAAAATGAATATTGTTGAATTAGTTTTGAACTAGGCAAGGAAGGATTTTTACATATTTGATGAAGATATGCCCCAAAGAATTTATGAGATTTTTTTGGGAATTTTGGGAATGATAGAAATATAGGTTGCTTCACAACCTAGGGCAAAAACTGCCACATGGACATGACACATAGGCAAAACTGATGAGATGGCGCCTAGTCATCACAACCCACCACAATCTACAAGGCTATGACCATCTATATTGGTCATTACCAACTAGAAATAAGGCAGCGGACTAGCACTGTTTGCTTTGTGACCATTTCGTGTAAGGAAATTACGACCTTTCTGACCAAAATGGTCGCAATGGTTTAGGGTTTGGAGCCCCTGAAGAGCTTTTGACCAATTGGTCTAAAATGGTCATAAATTTATGATCAATTCTTCGAGGGTCACTGACAGAAGGTCATAAGTTGACATATTTCTTGTAGTGGATGGTCAAAAGGTTGCAAACTTCATTTATTAGGAAGCTCGAACGTTGCCAGCAAATTGAAGCCTGGTCAGGGTTCACGGTTCAAGGGCTAGGGACTGCATGGGTCGTTTTTTCTTTAGTTGCCTCTATTCCAAAATAAGTGTCAACTTTAGTAGTAGTACAACTTTGTACTTAAGTTTGCACAAAGTTGAGAAACTTATTTTGGAACGGAGGGAGTACATATTTGCTATGATCTGTCAATCATTGAGATGCAATAGCATGCATGTTAGTCTCCTTTGTATTTGATGAAATGTTGCAACGGGCAACCTTGGACGCAAGATACATGTAACCCAAGTTGGAAGCTTCATAGCATTGTACAAATTTATCTCGCTGATAAATTACAGTACGTACTATACTAGTACTTCCTCCGTTCCTAAATATAAGTCTTTGTAGAGATTTCACCATGAACCACATGCGGATGTATATAGATGCATTTTAAGTGTAGATTCATTCATTTTGTTCTGTATGTAGTGGAATATCTACAAAGACTTATATCTACTAGTAATAGCTAGCCCCCACTACTAGGAATTCTCTATCCTCTCCTTGAGCCACGTCATCAAAATTGATGTAGTCGTTAGATGAAGTAAATCAGTCCATAATAGCCGTCTGATCTTGACGTTGAGAGGCTCCGCACTAAGCCACATGCAAGCATGCAGAAATACCGTGCCACATGCATGTGAGTGGGTTTTAAATCACATCAACATGTCTCCATGCAAGCATGCACCCGTAGCATGCATGTAAGTGAGCTTATAAGTCCCATTAACATGTCAAAAAGAAAAATATAATCCCATTATGCAGTAGGAGGTGGCTGATCTTTTTTCCTTATGTGGGATGATCTAAATGATGATGGGAGTTTATTTAGTTTGGCTACCACATTTGTCATGCGGTTATAGAGTTTTTTTTGTTCTATGAAATCGATAATTTTGCGCAGAGACATATACCGCTGTTCCGCGCCAACGCGCGGGGACTCATCTAGTAATATTTAGGAACGGAGAGAGTACTATGTAAAGAGTTAGGTGTCGCACGGTGATAGTGTGAGGTGGGCCATGTAATCATTGAGCCTGCGTGATTTCACTTCTCTTGCACGCCTCTACTGTAAGAATGGAGAAAATTGTAATCCAGTAGTAGTAGTATACCTCCTTTTGCCGAAAGCGTGGGACATCCAGCAGTCCTACCACCTCAGTAATAAAGACCAATGAGCCGTCAAATCACATAGAACCAGCAGTAAGTTGGACGGATGAAGCAACCATCACTCTTGCACCAATGAGAGGTCGCGTCCGCTCTGCCCGGGCATGAATGCGGCACCGATTCTTTGGAGTGGCACTGACCGTTTCGGGCGGGAAGCGCGCGCGGGCGATGGAGGGGCTTTGGGTGGGCCAGGCTGGTCAGGAGCAGGCGTGGCAGCTGTCTGCATGTCCCTACCGGACACACCCAGAAACGAGAAGATGCACCGACTTTCGCGGCTAAAATCGTACACTACACAGCATCTCTCTGTAGGAGTAGGTCGATCTGTCGCTCTCTCTAACACACACATGATGTTAAACACACACACACACACACACACCTTGTGCCCGTTGCACCTTCTAACGTGACTTATTACACCTAGACGGAGGGAGTAGTAAGTATACGAGGTACGGTGGCACACTGACTTAAGTCGAATACAAGTGCCCAAAATTTGTGTGCATGTTATAATAAGGATTCACTTAAAATAGTATGTGAGCGAACAGATGGATCAATTGGACAGTGTTCCCGAGCAGTAGCGAGATGTGTGAGGTAAGATACACCGCTGGCACTTTTATTTTTTCTTATTAATTTGTTTGTTTCACCCTCTGACTGGTGGGACCCAACGTACTACATGGAGAGAGGTAAGGTGACTAAGGCTGCATTATTTCTGCACCACTGTGGATAGTCTTACCACCAAAGCCACATGACACGATTATGATTGAAATCCCAATGACTCCCACACACACAAAAAACACGGCATGCTTGTCACACGAATGCAGGAATGTATAAAATGTTATTTCCCTCTCGTTGAACATAACGAGAGGGTTGTGTAGCTGGTTAGCCTATTCGCTCACTCGCTCGCCCTCTCCCAATGGAGCCTCAGCGCTTGTAGTTGCTCTATTCACACTCTCTCGCCCTCTCCAGATCTAAACAAGACTTCGTTGGCCTCTCTCTCCCCTCACTGCTGCTCAAAGAGACGGCAGGATCCGTCCGCCGGGAAGGGAAGGAGGCTTAACGATGTCGCCGTCGGTGAGGGACTACCGGCGTAGCTGTTCACTTTCCACCCAGCGGCGGCGCGGGAGGGCCTCCGACCCCTTCTTCTTTGCCACCGTCCCGTCGCCCACCGAACCACGCCCCAAGAACCTTAAGGTATAATTTACTTACTCCACGTGCATTGCTCTAGCTGCATGTATACAATGAATCTAGGACGTGGTTCAAAGAGGAAAGGAGTGGGGGAAAGTAGTGGGAAAATTTGTATATAGCATGAATCTAGGACGTGGTTCAAAGAGGAAATGAAGGGGGAAAGTTGTATAGCATTAATCTAGGACGTGGTTCAAAGAGGAAAGGAATGGGGGAAAGTAGTGGGGAAAGTTGTATCTCATAAATCTAGGACGTGGTTCAAAGAGGAAAGGAAGGGGCGAAAGTACTAGTTCAAAAAGGAAAGGAAGGGACAAGGCTGTAGAGTTTGAGCAGGACTACATTTGTTGCACTCACATACGGAAAGGCATCTAAAGATAACAAAACTGGGACCAACACAAATATGCTCCTTGGTTGCTTGTTCTTTGTTGCAACAGACTGTGCATGACCACAGTACATCGGTAGATGCACATGGTGCTGGTGCGTCCACTGTCCCGTGCAACTCATTAGCTGTTGTTAATCTAAGGCCCTGTTTGGTTAAAAACTCCCTAGTCCCTACCTGCTCGGTTCCAGGGACTAAACATGGACTAGAGGTTATTAAATGACATGCTAAAAGACCATGTTACCCCTAGTAATGAACTAATAGAGACAAGGTGTGATGCGTGGCAGGGGCAACTGTTGGAAAAAGTCCCAAAAAGACTCCCTCGGGGTCTTCTTTCTTTAGTCCCAAATGCCCACTTTTAGTCCCTAAAAGTCCCTCCTCTTTGGTTTAGATGGGACTGGCACGGAGTTTTTTTAGTCCCTACACCAAAATGTCCCTGTAAACAAACACCCTCTAATAATTCCGCTGGAAAATTGATGCAATGCCACAGTTAAAAGCAAATTACATGTTTAACGAATTTTATTGTTAATATAATCTCTATGTTAATATTAATCAATGCCACCGTTTGAGAAATGCTATTGTCTTGATTTCTTTCCCATTTAGATAAGGTAGATGCTTCTTTTTGTTGGCTTCCGTGTCATCCACCATTATTGACCACTAATTTTTTCCTTTGCACCTCTGTGTAAACAGGGTTATCTGCTTCACCTCGTTGCCATTGTGACCTTTTGTTGCAATGCACAAAAAACTTTTGTTTTAAGAGTGTTTTGTGCAGTTCAACCAAAATGCCACACCGACAATGTTGCTTGATTGCTTGATCTTAGTGGAATTGCACAAGAGGAGATCTTACTTCCTATCCATTAAGGTGAATTTGGTTCAGGTCTTCTTCTTGTGAGTTGTTTGAATTCCGCATCATGAGAGGTCAGTACTAGCCTTCTTTCACATGATTCTGCAGTGTGCATTCATATGTTGTGCTACTTGTACGATAATGTTGCTTGATTTTAGTGAACTGCACAAATGGAGACAAGACTTCCAATCTGTATGTGCATCGTAATATCCCATTGAGGTAATATAAGGATATTTCACAACTGCTGGCCTGTATTTTGCCACTTTCATCAGAAAATTAAGTTTAGTACTATACTTGTTCTCCCTAATTGACATGCCAAATCTTACATTGAAGGCGAAGCTTGTTTGTTATTGAACCAAGTGATGAAGGGGAAGAACAAGGGGAAGAAAAACAAAAATCAACTCCCGGTGCTGTAATGAAGCACTGGAACTGTGATGACACAAGTAATGATATAGTTTTGCATCTTAATTTATTGCTATGGCTGGAACGAGCAATTGTTTTGCCACTAATTTGATGCCACTCTTAATGTAATATGTAATTATCTCTACTTGTGCAAACAGGGATCTTCTTTGAAGATACCATATATTTTAGTGGAACTGCATAAGAAGATGTTGGAAACATTAACTAATAGAGGAGTATATAGTAAGCATGGCCACCACCGTAGATTGCAACAGATGGTTTCGGAGAATTGCTTCATCTGTATGCTCTACACAATAAGCCTCCTGACAAAGGTTGGTACTCGCCCACTGATTTCATCCATATAATTGAGCTTTGTCATCTCTATTGGTGTTGTGCTACTGTTTAGATACTGTCATGAAAAAGTGGTATTGTCCTTGAGAAGTGCTTCATCTGTGATGTTTTAAATATTTCCTTTCCTTTTTTCAAGCAAACAGTGATGCTAGCATTTAGTAGTCCTCTTGTCTTTGCACAACAGGATCATCTTCCTCTGAAGAAGAATATGGAGTACGTGAAGTGACTAGTTCCGATTATGCCAGGATGAAGAAGCCATGTCTATCTTATCATCAGAAGGAGCAGTTGAAGGATGGTTACATTACTCCCCACAAGACCAAACTAACTTCAGCTCAGAAGGACTGACAAAATCTCCATTTCTTTGCTATGATGCGCGAGTACAATGTTGTTCTAGGATTCTTTCTGGTGAGTTCCATTTTTCTAAAAGTGTGCTCTACATGGACCATGTATGTGCCTGTTGAAACTGTCAATTCATAGTACAGTTTGCTTTATACTAATCACTTTTTTGTATTTGTGCAAACAGGGGTGCTCAGCTTGATTTCAATGGGAACTGCACAAAATGTTCATGAATACATTGAATCATTCATTTCCACCACAAGAAAGGAGGTGACGATAAGTTCAAGGCGTTGCAACATATAAGGGCGAAATCATACAAGCTACGCGTGAATTTGGTTGATTTTGGTGGAACTGCACAAAAAGAACAGCTGGTTTATTTAGCATGAGGTGCCATGTCAATGTCCAAACTGATGGCAAACCCTGCCCATTCCACAATCATAGGCATTTGATATTTTGGAATGGGACAACCTTGTCAAATTTTTCTCATTGATTTTAGCAAGACATGCGTTTGATATTTTCGAATGGGATGCCCTTGCTGTCAGCAGCGTCGATCAATTTTTTCTTTATTCTTTAGTTGTGAAGTAAATATTGCCTCTGACATGTGAGTCACTGAGATGCATAATCATCGATTGTTTTGAATGTTATCTATGAATTGCCAGGCCTGTGTGTTTGATTGCAATGTACAGAAACGCTAAAAACCTGCTCAAACTCTTTGTACTCCTTCTGTTCCTTTTTACTTTGCACATTGTGAAAGTGCATACTTTTTTATATAAGATTGGTCAAAGTAGAGATACTTTGACTGCAGACAAAACTTGTACGCAGACTAGAAAGGACCGGAGGGAGTACATGTGAAACTGCTGCAAACGAGGTGATCACCCTGGGAATAATGCTAGTACATATTGTTTTGCATGTTCATCCAATGCCAGTGATACAAGAATTCGAACTAATTGAAATAAATTCATTCATACACGGTTGGATTTCATATAAACATGCCAGATTTCATTACATTTCATACATTCTTCAACTAAAAGGGGTGCGCTGGAGGTATAATTAATTAACCGAAGCTACCCACCTGTGTCCCGCTGAGTCGAACAGAAGCTTCAGTGACTTAACTGCAGGTGCAGTTGCATAACTGACATGTGGCATGTTGGGCCCATGTGTTAGTCAGCCAACCGCACTAGCAGTTAAGTAGAAGCAGCATTATTCTCCAGCAGAACTCCCCGACTCCACGTCGCCGCCAAGAAGCTAACCGGCCGTCAATGGTCAACCCGCCTAGCTTGGCTTCAACAGGAGGATAGCAGCGGTGGCCTTACTTGGACCCGAGCGGCGGCAACCTACCCTGTTCTACTCTTCCTCGTTTTCTGTGTGGCGCGGCCTCGTTGGCAGCGGGGCAGGGCCTCGGCGGAGCTGGCGATGTCCTCTATCTTGTTGCCGGCGGGCGGCGCCTCAGCGGAGCGGTGGAAATCCTCCCCCGCGTTGCCGGCAGGGTGGGGCCTCGGCTAGGCCGGCGATGTCCTCTGCCTCGTTGTTGGCGGGGCGGGGCCTCGGCGGAGCCGGCGGTGTCCTCTGCCTCGTTGTTGGCGCCACAGGGCCTTGGCGGAGCATGGCCTCGTCGACGCCAGCGAAGCAGGGACTCATCGGAGTCGGCATTGTCCTCTGCCTCATCCTCGGTCTCGCCAAACAGCGCCTCGCCCGCTTCATCGCCCTCTTTGCTAGACTCTTTGTAGGCGGCCGCAGCCTCCGCCACCCGCATGCGGTCCCGCCAGCACTCGAGGAGGCCCTTGCGGGCGGAGCGGTACGAGTCGAGCAGCGCCTCCTGCTTCGCCCGCTCTGCGGTGATCTGCTCCTCCGCCTGCAGGTGCTCCTGGAGGAGATGGTGGTTGTAGGCAGCGTCGGCCTGCGCCTCCCGGAACTGCTCCTCACGCATCTGCCTCACACTATCCATATATTGGGCACGGGCCTCGCTGATGGTCATGGTGCAATGCACCGGCGAGGATGGCGCAGAGGAGGGGGTTGGCGCCGGATCATCGACTACCATGTTCTCCATTGGGACGTCGTCGTCCTCCGGCTGCCTGCCGGCCAGCCGGTCGGCAGCAATGGCTGCCATCTCCTTGTGGTCCATCGTCCGCCCGTCCCGAAGAGCACTGGAGCGCGAGGAAGCCATGGTGGGCAGTAGTGGTGTGGACAGGAGAAAGGGAACGGATGCGGATGACTGCGGCTATGGCCGGCGCAGCAGTTTATATAGCAATGGTGGGCGAGCGAAGGGACGGACGTGTGGCGCCGAAGTAGCCGCCTCGGCAATCGCGTATCATTAATGTGGGCGGCAGATGGAGGACGGACGACACTTGTGTCGTTTGAAGGTGGAGCAATCGCCTGCACCGGGAAGCGGGGCGGGCGGCGCTGACTGTTTCGGGCGGAAAGCGCGCGCGGGTGAGGAGATGACTTTACTTGGAGAGGATGACAATGGGGACCCACCAGGTCCATAGCCTCACGTACGCAAGTGCCTCCTTATTATATATATGTATAAAACTATACTCCCTCCGTCTAGGTGAATAAGTCGTATTAGAAGGTGCATCACGACCTAGGTGCAAGCAGATTGGTGGAAAAGAAGAATATTTTCTCTTCTAAACACAACATTTAATCACAGCAATTAAGAGGATGCCTTATTAGCTACCCATGCAGGCCATCGTAATTCATAGCATGCAAAGCACTTTTATTTCTTGCCTAATAACCGCATGGACGTGCTGCATGCATTGGTCCTTGCCCGAGCAAAAAAAAGGGAGGAAAGGGGTTTCCACGGGAGACAAGGAGGCAGAGGTGGAAGCGCTCGCTGGAGTTATTTATTTGCTTCCCCCTGGTTTCCTGACATCACGGTCCCACACCATTGTCAACCTATGTATTACTAGTCAATAAACGAGAGAATTGCACAAGAAGCGGCCGACAGCTGGGACCAAGCAGCTCGAGCAGTATTTGTGTTTTTGAGGTGTGAGCACTGCAGAGTTTTTCAATGTTTAGCCCAGATATTAATTTTTCTCCTCTAAAAAACAATGAAAACATCGCTACAGGTATTAACTGGGCGGAGGTGTGGCCCGTCTAGCCCAGGCCAGATATCCAGCCCAGATATTAATTTTTTTCAAGCTGAAAATGGCTAGCCCAGATATACTTTTTTTAGGAATACCCAGGCAAGGTCAAGTTGTTATTCTCCGCCCCGCTGGGCTGCAAATCTTTCCTAGGAGGGATGCATTAGGCTTAACAAGAAAATGGGCTTTAAGAAATAATCAATGGGATGTAATTATAAAAACTGGGCAGTAACTACAAAAAATGCACCAAACACGTGATTACTTTATAAAATATTATATTTGGATATTGAAAATTTTAATTTCATTAATTATTGCGAGCGCAATGTTTTGTTGGATTTTTACGTAATATAAATTTATATTCAAATTGTATTTAATCTGACTAGAAATTTCGAGATAAAAATATTTCGGATCCCATCAAAATGTGGGAAATTTTATTGAATTCTGTTTTGAACGGTTGGTTGAAATGGGCTCTACTTTTAACAAACTGTAAATGGGCTGTAGTAAATTCCATTAGAATTCAAAAATGGGCTACACATTCTTACAAATCTCAAATGGGCTATAAGTTCTCTGCCACACACTTCTGGCCTTACTAAGTTGATGCGTCCCCTAAAAAAACAAAGTTGACGCGTATGCAAGGCTTTGTCAACTTATAGTCAACACACGGTTCTAGCAGCAGTGGCCGTTGGATGTCCATCCAACGGATGCCGTGCTTCTTCTTCAATCTCGGATATTCTAGCTTCACCCGCCAAAAAAATGATTCCTCCCCTTGACATCTAGGGCGCACCGTTTCGGAAGCTGACCTGCGGGCCTACTAAGTTGACGTACCAAGGGCTTTGTCAACTTAGTCAATATAAACGATTCTAGCTACAATGACCGTACGATGTCCATGCAACGGCCGTAGTGCTTCTTCAACCTCTGGTCTTCTTGCTCCAGCCACCCAAAGCAGCGCCGGTCGTGCGGCCTGCTCCTGCCTCCCATGGCCGGCTGTGCTGCCATGGAGGCCTCACCGCCCATACTATTCCCACCGCTGGCTAGGCCCTGCGGCGACGGCAGCCTCACACCGTAGCCGAACGAGTGAACCCTCATACTCCTCTCTGTGTGGGCATCCACTGCCGCGTCTTCACCGGCTCTGCGTCGTCCCCTTCCTAGGCCTCGCCGTCGTCCACCGCCCTGGTGCTCTCGGCGCGGCGTGGTCAACGTGAAAGGAACGACTTTCATCGGACGTGGACTGTACGTGGAGAGGCTGATAGCTGGGTCCACGGCGGCAGCAAGGAAGTGCCTCCTTATTACGCGGAAAATAATGATTCCGCCACCTGACAGCAGGGACCCACCGGACGGGCCACCAGTATTTTGCGAAAAAAATCGTTTCCCCGGACTGCTAGGACCCACCGGACGGGCCACCGTATTTCGCGAAAAAAAACATTCCCCCTGCTGTCAGCTCGGACCCACCGGAAGTGCCTCCTTATTACGCACAAAAAAATGAATACTCCCCGGCTAGCTGGGACCCACCTTGCTGGGAGGCTGACTTGTGGGCCTACTAAGTTGACAGGGACGAAGGGCTTTGTCACCTTAGTCAATATGAACGATTCTAGCTCCAGTGACCGTACGATGTCCATCCAACGGCCGTAGTGCTTCTTCAACCTCTGGTCTTTTTGCTCCAGCCGCCCAAAGCAGCGCCGGTCGTGCCGCATGCTCCTGCCTCCCGTGGCCGGCTGTGCTTCCGCAGAGGCCTCACCGCCCCCTACTATTCCCACCGCTGGCCAGGCCCTGCGGTGATGGCAGCCTCACACCGCAGCCGAACCAGTGCACCCTCGGAGTCCTCTCCGCGCGGGCTTCCACTGCCACGTCGTCCCCTTCCTAGGCCTCGCCGTCGTCCACCGCCGCGGTGCTCTCCGCGTGGCGTGGACAACGTGGTCAAGCAACAACTTCCATCGGAAGAGTACTGTGTGTGGAGAGGCTGACAGCTAGGTCCACGGCCACAACCCAGTTTTTTTGGGATTTGCCAAGTCACTTTGTCAGGCCTGTTGGGCTGCAAATCTTTCAAGACGAGGAGAGCTTTCATTCGGCTGGCCGAGAAAATGGCCCATCAGTAATGAGAAATGGGTTGTACATTTTTAAAACACATCAAACCGGCAATTAGTTTCAAATATCTTTTTTTTATTTAAAGATTTTAAATTAGATTAATTTTTATGCGTGGAGAATTTGTTGGATTTTATATTGATATACATTTATTTTTTAAATCAGTTTGAATGTGAGTCGAAATTTTGGGATTAAAAACAGTTCGGACCGCACCGAAATATGCAAAATTTTGTATAATTTTTTAACCGTTGCCACAATATGGGCTGTAATGCTAACAAAAAGAATATGGGCTCCAAAGAAAACCTTAAGAATTAGCAAATGGTCTATAAATTATTAGAAATAATGGCAGATGGGTTGTATGCTGTTTTCCACATATTTGAGGCTTTCCTAAAAAAAGGTTGACGCACAAGCACTGACTGTTGGATGTCCATCCAACGGCCGTCATGCTTCTTCAATCTCTCCTCTTCCTGCTCCAGCCGCTCAAACAAGCGCCGGCAAGACTGCCTGCTCCCTCCTCCTCGCGGCCGGCTGTGCTGCCGCGCAGGCCTCACCGGCCGACCGTACTACAATCGCTGGCCTAGCCATCCCTCTACTCACCCACACCTGCTGTTATTCTCCGGCGACGGCAGACGAACCAGTAAACCCTCGTACAGTCGTACTCCCCTCCGCATGGGAAACAACTGCCGAGTCTTCCCTGCCTCCGTGTCGTCCCCTTCCTAGGCCTCGCCGTCGTCCACCGCCCTGGTGCTCTCGACGAGGCATGGTCAACGTGGTCAAGGAACGACTTCCATCGGACGTGGACTATACGTGGAGAGGCTGACAGCTGGGTCCACGGCCGCAGCAAGGAAGTGCCTCCTTATTACGCGGAAAATAATGATTCCTCCACCTGACAGCTGGGACCCACCGGACGGGCCACTATTTTTCGCGAAAAAAACGTTTCCCCCTGACTGCTGGGACCCACCAGCTACATCTTCGCACGCAAGGAAGTGTGTCCGGGCATAAAAAACGATTCGCCCGCTGACTTCTGGGACCCACCAGCTACATCTTCGCAGGCAACGAAGTGCCTAACAGTCGGGACCCACCTGGTCGACGCGTACGTAGCATTGTCATTCTAGTCGCGAACGTGTACGTACATACTGGTCGATGTAGAGGCGCGCACGTGTCATAGTAGAGGCGCGCACGTGTCGTAGTAGAGGCGCGCATGTAGCATGTACACGTACGTACAGCGGCCAGGGTGAAAGAAAGAAAATACGGCCATGTATGTGTACATACGGGCAGGGTCTTGAACGCCTACTCGCGCATACGTACGGCCAGGGCTCGTGTACATGGCTGGGTCAGAACGGAGAAACAGGGTCGTTGTCGTGTTCATGGGGAGGCAACGGAATGCGTCGTGTTCATGGGGAGGCAACGGAATGCGTCATGTTCATGGGGAGGCAACGGAACGCGTGGGAGCCAACCGGCTTGGTCAGAACGGAATGCGTGGTCGTGTTCATCGGGAGGGCTTGGACGGAACAGGCAATGGAAACGAGGCCTGGCGTACCGCACAACGGAGGAAACGGACCTCCTACGTTCGGAACGGGGTCCTGTTGATCTGGAGGGGTCTGGCGTACCACAAAATGGAGGAAATGGACCTCCTACGGTCGAAATGGGGGTCCTGTTCATCGGGAGGGGTGTGGCGTACCGCAAAACGGACGAAACGGACTTGTGTTGGAGCGCTACGGTCAAAAAGGGGGTCCTGTTCATCGGGAGGGGTGTGGCGTACCGCAAAACGGGACTCCACGGGATACTGTTCATCTCCACCGTTGACCCCCTCCAGCCTCCACGAGCTACTGTTCATCCACCGTCGACCTCCTCCAGCCTCCACTTGCGACTGTTCATCCACGGGCTACTATTCATCCAGCCTCCATCGCGCGCTACTCCACCAGCTACTGTTCAACCAGCCCTCTCCACGGGCTCCTGTTCAACCACCTCTCCACGGGCTACTGTTCATCCTGCCCTCCACCGTCTACTGTTCATCCTGCCCCCCACAGGGTGGTCCTGTTCATCCAGCCCTCCACGGGGTCCTGTTCATCCAGCCCCAACCGGCTCGATCGATCGGGGTCCTGTTCATCCAGAGGCAACACCACGGGGTCCTGTTCATCCACCCCCACCAGGAACTGTTCATCCACCCCCCCCCCCCGCAACGCTCACTGTTCATCCAGAGGCAGCATTGATCGGCTTCAGTTAGCAGCAGTACCGAAGGAATCGCTCGATCGGGTTCAGTTAACAGCCATCGATCAATCGCTCGGGTTCAGTAACGCGTAGCCTGCAGTGCAATCGCTCGGGTTCAGTTAGAGCCCAATGCCTTGCTCGGGTTTAGTTAGAGCCAACGCCTCGCACACAAGCGCGTACGTGTACGAGAGAAACGCGCATCGCTCGGCCCCCGACCTCCCACCATAACCGGGAACTCCCCGAAATTTTCCTCGCCCATGCTTCTACCACGGTTTTTTTCGTCATGGATGGCCCAAAGAATGTCATGCAGCTGCGTCTCCGGCCCGCCCACGACGAAAAGCCCATTTTCTGTCATGATTTTTTGTCATATAAGTAGGAGCCCACCACATCTATGATGATACCAGGTTGTCACAATTATCGTCATAGAAGTGTCATATGTATGACAGAAAAAATTTTGTTCGGCCCAAAATGTCACGGATGTGTCTTTTTTTGTAGTGTTGTCATCTCTAACCTCACGGGTGAGAGGTCGGTGAGCTCACCGGCGACACTACAGGGCACGGTAGGTCGAGCGGGTGGCACCATTGGACTCAGGGGGATGTCGCCGTTCGGGTGGTGGTGGAGGTGGTCGCCGAGCAGCCTGGTTCGCCGGCGACGAGGTCACGCGGCGGAGGTGCTTCGGGCGTCGGTGGTTCCGGCCGTTACCAGCTGCAAAAAGAGTGCGGAAGAGAGGGGAAAGGGTGAGTGATGTTGTGCGGTTCTAGATCAAGAGAGAACGGGGGCGGAGGAGGCCTGTACCGTACGAACGCCGACGAGCCGAGGCGGCGGAGCACGAGCTCGATCTCGAGCTCAAGCGGCTCTGGAGGCAAATGGGTGGTGCGGGAGGTTGATTTGGAGTGTGGGGGAGTGACAGGGAGTGAGAGAGAGAGGCTCGGGATCGCCTTATATAGGTTGTCCGAGGTCCACCATAGGCGCGGCCTACGGGTGTCCGCGGATCGGCTCGGGTGGCCGTTAGAGAGGAAATGGAGGGCACGGGGTGTTTGTGGGAGTAGTTAAGGGTGCCAGGGAGAGAGAGGAGGAGCGGGATGAGCTGTGGGTGGGTCACAGGAGCGGCGCGAGCATTGGCCGAGCGGGGCGGCGCTCTGGCGTGAGCTGCAGGAGAGAGGAGGGCGCAGGAGCAAGTGGGCGGCCTGCTGGCATGGAGAGGATGTAGAGGGGCATCGACTAGCACGTGGGGGAGGCTCGAGGCGGTCGGGTGACGCGGCGTCAACGGTCGGGTGCTCTGCCAAGCGCTCCAGAGCGCGACTTTGACCGACATCCGCGGTTTTCCCGCGTCCTCTCGCGCCCACTTGCGTTTGGCAACTGCGGGGGCGTGGGCAAAAGCTGGGGAGAGGCTTGGATGCTCTAGAAAGCTGAGGGGAGAGAACGAGGCTGAGAGTGAGGGAGGAATCCACTGTCCAGAGAAGAAAAATGGGGTTATCCCCCCTTCAGCATTACTTCCTCGGGCAGAAAAGCATACAGGTGCTAGAGGGGACTAGGAGGGGCCGTGGTAAAACTTTGAGCCCATGGAGATTAGTGGAAGGGGTCAGAATGGTGTTTTTGGAAATGTGGCAGAAGGTGTTTGTTGTTGGTTTGGGCAAGAAAATGAATTACACTTGCCATGAGACTCCATAGGGTGAAATGGCACATATAATTAGGGCCTTCCACAAATTTCGAGCTCATTTGGGCAAAGTTGACAATGCAACTTTTGTAAACCCTAGAAATTAGCCTAAATGAACTTGTGTAGATCTAGTTGAGCAAATCACTTCCCTTTGATTCACCACTTGGTGTAGTGGCCTCATTTGGTCATGTGAACATCCTCACAAAAGTAGGGGTCAAGGAAAGAAAGTTGGTAGTACAAAGTTGTTCGAATTTGAATCTGGACATAGATGGTTTTGGGCACTTTTGTGAACCAAAATAGTTTGGATTAAGCTGAAACTTTGCAATGTCATCATATAATGTATATGTGACTTGCTAGAATTTTCTTGGATTTGTTTGGAAATATTTCTTATAGAAATATCTCAAATACTTGAAATGTACAGAAATGGTTCTGGAGGGTTTTGCCCAATATTTTGAACATGGCCACATGTTGAAACTCTTATATATGGAAAATATATGTACACTGAGTTTCCCTGATTTTTGTCAAATATTTTTGAAATAATAAAATAATATTTCCCTATTAAAGACCATTTCTGGCCTTAAGAAAAATCTTTTAAATAAAATTGGAAAATAACTTTTAAAATTATATTTTTGTGGTTTATGGGAATCCTATATCTAATAGGTTTCAATTATACTCTTTGAAATATTTTTCATACCCCAAATCAAGTACTTGTAGTGCATACCTCAATTCAGGGGTTTTGGAAAACTAATTTTTGAAAATACTTTTTGGCCAAATTTTTTTTGTAAGAGAATACTATATTGCACTATACACATGGCATGATCATTGGGCAGAAGTTTGGGGTAGGGAGATGAAGTATATAAAGTGGAGTAGTTGACTTTAAAGAGCACATGGAAATCACAGAGAGAAAACCAACTCCAAATAAAAAGCCAAATAATGCAAAAGTTTTTGTTGGTCCAAATTTTCATGCTTTATTAATGCAAATGACATGTTACAAAATGCAGGGTATGATAGACCTACCCCCCTTACAAGAATCTCGTCCCCGAGATTCCCAAACTAGGCTTTAAAAGAGATCAGGAAACTTGGATCTAAGGTAGTCTCCACGTTCCTAGGTTGCTTCTGCTTCAGTGTGGTTGCTCCACTGGACCTTGAAGTACTTAATGGTGCGGCTTCGAGTGCGTCGTTCAGCCTCGTCCAAAATGCAGATGGGCCTCTCATGGTAGGTCAAATTAAGCTGAAGGTCAATGGCTTGGTGATCGACGTTCTTGTAAAGATCAGGCTTGTCTGGAACTTGGAGACACTTCCGTAGTTGTGACACGTGGAATATGTTGTGCACATCAGATAGTTCAGGTGGCAGTTCCAACTGGTAAGCCACTTCTCCGCGTCGTGCGGTGATCTCGAAGGGGCCGATAAATCTTGGAGCGAGCTTTCCCTTAACGTGGAAACGCTTGGTTCCCTTAAGACGAGTTACTCATAGGTATACATGGTCTCCGACTTGGAAGCCTACTTGTTGGCGACGAGTGTTAGCATAGCTCTTCTGTCTTGACTTGGCGGTCTTCAGTCGCTCTCTGACTAGCTGAACTTGCTCTTCTGCTTCACGGAGGATATCGGGCCCAAATACTAGTCCTTCTCCGGTTTCTGACCAGTTGAGGGGTGTGTGGCACTTCCGTCCGTACAACACCTCAAATGGTGCCATCTGAAGGCTTGACTGACAACTTTTGTTATAGGAGAACTCGGCAAAAGGGAGGCAATCTTCCCACTTAGCTCCATATGCTAAGACACAGGCTCGGAGCATGTCTTCGAGTATCTAATTTAGTCGTTCTGTTTGACCTCCGGTCTGTGGGTGGAAAGCAGTGCTGAAGGACAACTTGGTTCCCATAGCCTCTTGGAACTTCTTCCAGAACCTTGAGGTAAATTGGGTCCCTCGATCTGACACAATCTCCTTAGGAACTCCATGAAGGCTTACAATTCTGTTGATGTAAAGGGTTGCCAGCTGGTTGCCATCATAGGTAGTCTTGACAGGAATGAAATGGGCTACTTTGGTCAAAAGATGGACTATGACCCGGATGGAGTCATGTCCCTTGTTTGACCTAGGTAGTCCAGTGATGAAATCCATCCCAACTTTATCCCATTTCCACTCGGGAACCTTGAGTGGTTGCAGCAATCCAGAAGGTCGTTGATATTCAGCCTTGACCCTTTGGCATACATCACACTTTGCAACATAGGTGGCAATCTCTCTTTTCATCCCGTGCCACCAAAATCTTTCCTTCAGGTCTTGATACATCTTGGTCCCTCTAGGATGGATGGAATACAGGGTGTCATGAGCTTCTTGCAAGATCAAATTCTTGAGCTCAACCTTGTTGGGTACGCAAATGCGATTCCCAAACCACACGATTCCTTGCTCATCCTCTGAGAATCCTGGGGCCTTGCCTGCCTTGATCTTCCTCTTGATGCCTTCAATACTTTCATGTCCCTTCTGAGCTTCCTTAACACCATCCATCAAGGTAGGCCTAACTTCGAGGTTGGCCAAGAATCCTGGTGCAACCAGTTCCAACCCGAAGCTTTCAAGTTCCTTATATAAGGTGGGTAGCCTTTCTGTAGTCATAATGTTCAAGGAACAAGCCTTTCTGCTTAAGGCATCTACTACCACATTAGCCTTTCCAGGGTGGTATTGAAAACTGAGGTCATAATCCTTGATCAACTCTAGCCATCTTCTCTGCCTCATGTTCAACTCCTTTTGAGTGAAGATATACTTTATACTCTTATGATCGGTGTATATCTCGCACTGCTTCCCTAGGAGGTAATGCCGCCATGTCTTCAGGGCATGAACTATGGCTGCCAACTCGAGGTCATGAGTAGCATAGTTCTCTTTGTGGGGACGTAGCTGTCTGGACAGATACGCTACGACTCTGCCTTCTTGCATCAGAACACTTCCCAGTCCAGTTCGCGAGGCATCACAATATATCACAAATTCCTTGTGAATATCAGGTGTAGCCAGAACTGGGGCAGTGGTCAATCTCTTCTTCAGCTCCTGGAAGCTCTCTTCACACTTCAGTGTCCACTCAAACTTCTTGTCCTTCTTCAAGAGCTGGGTCATGGGTCGGGCAATGCTTGAGAATCCTTCAACGAACTTGCAGTAATATCCCGCGAGTCCGAGGAAGCTTCTGACTTCCTTCACATTGCTCGGGGTTTTCCATTCAGTCATGGTTTGAATTTTTGTGGGATCCACTGACAACCCTTCGGCAGTCAATTTATGACCCAAGAATCCAATTTCATGCAACCAAAATTCGCGCTTGTTGAACTTGGCGTATAGTTGGTGTTCTCGAAGCTTGTCTAGGACCATCCTCGAGTGTTGCTCATGCTCTGCTTCCGTCTTCGAGAAGACAAGAATTTCATCAATGAAGACGATGACAAACTTGTCCAAATATTCCATGAAGACTTTATTCATGAGATATATGAAGTAAGCTGGAGCATTGGTTAATTCAAAGGACATGACCATGCACTCATACAGTCCATATCTGGTTACAAATGCCATCTTCGGAATATCTTGGGGTCTAATTTTCAGCTGGTAGTACCCAGATCTAAGGTCGATCTTGGAGAACACCTTGGCCCATTGAGTTGATCAAACAGATCTTCAATCTTGGGAAGTGGATACTTGTTCTTGATTGTAACCTCATTGAGGGAGCGATAATCAATGCACAAGCGGATGGTACCGTCCTTCTTTGCCACAAACAGAATAGGTGATCATCAAGGGGAGGCACTAGGGCGGATGAATCCCTTCCTCAACTGCTCTTCCAGTTGCTTCTTCAACTCTGCTAACTCTTCCGATCCCATTCTATAAGGCTTCTTATAGATGGGTCCTGCTCCTGGCATGAGCTCGATGATGAACTCAATGTCTCGGTCAGGAGGCATTCCCGGTAGCTCTTCAGGAAAGACATCGGGGTATTCGCATACTACCAGCACTTGCTCTAACCCAACTTCAGTCAGACAGTTGACTTGGGCGTCTTGAGCAGAGGAGGGGTTGGAAGCAAACTTAACTTCAACTCCTTGGTCATTGGTCACAATGACAGTCCGGTTGGCACAATCTAACAAGCCTTGGTGCTTGATGAGCCAATCCATTCCTAAGATCACATCCAAGCCTTGTGATCTTAAGATGATAAGGTCTGCTAGGAAATCTACCCCATTAATGACAATCCCGACTCCTTTACATCCTATCTTGGCTCTCATCTCTGCTCTGGGGGTTTGTACCACCATAGGGTTATTCAGGGGTGTAGGGGTCATGCCACTTTCTAATGCAAACTTTGGGTGAAAAATGAATGCGTGGCTCCTGAATCAAACAAGACAGTTGCAGGTGCTGAGTTGACAAGGAACGTACCCAGCACGACGTCCGGGTCTTCCTGGGCTTCTTCTGCAGTGACATGATTCACACAACCCTTGCCATTGTTGGGCCGGTTGCGGGGAGATTGGTTCCTTGGTGGCATCCCACGGCCTTGGCAGCGTGGGGCGTCGGGCTTCTTATTGGGGCAATACTTGGAGTAGTGTCCTGCCTGACCACATCCAAAGCAAGTGACTTGATTGGGGTTGCTGCTCTTGTCGGCATTGTTATTGGGGTTGTTGAAAGCTGGCCTGGGGTTAGCATACTACTGAGGTTGATAGTTGGTGCGGGGTGCAGGGGCTCTTGGCTGCTGATAGGTTGGCTTGACCGGGGCTGGCTGCCACGGGCGAGGCTTCTGGTTGCTGGAGCTACCCTTGCTGATCATCTTGCGCTTACGAGTATCATCCAAAGCACGTCGCTTGTCCTCAAGCATGAGTGCCTTGTTCACCAGATCAGGAAAGGTTGGGCAGTCAAACACAATAAGCGAGTACTACAGAGTCTGGTTAAGGCCTTCCATGAAGCGCTCTCTTATGGCAGCATCAGTGCTGACATCCTCAGGAGCATACCTTGAGTGAACACTGAACTTCTGCATGTACTCCTTGACAGTGCTACTTCCTTGCTTCAGGGCTCGGAACTCACGCCTCTTGATGGCCATAATTCTGGAAGGAATATGGGCCTTGCGGAATTCTGCCTTGAAGTCATTCCACGTGATGTTTTGCTCAGCGTGCATGGCCTTGAATCCATCCCACCAAGCTCTGGCAGTTCCCCCGAGATAGTGAGCAGCATGTGCCACAATCTCATAGTCCTCAGTGCAGCCGACTAGTTCCAGCAGATCCTCAATGGTGCGGACCCAATCGTCTGCATCCAAGGGTTCAGCAGTCTCGATGAAGGTGGGTGGTGCATGCTTCTTGAACTCCGCCAACGTGGAACATCCATTGCCATTCCCCGTCGGTTGGCGTTGACAGCCTAGGAAATCATCTGGAGGGCTGCAGTGTTGGCTTGGCGTTCCTCTCGGAATGCTTGGAGAAGCTGAGCCATGTCCATGTTTGGAGGTGGTGGCGGTGGTGGAGCTTGTCCTTGGGTTTGGTCCTGACTGGCTCCTTCTCCGGCAGAACCTCCGGCTTCTTGCTGCTGGGTAGAGGTACCAGTACGAGTTACAACAGGCGTCCTATTGGAGCGATCAAGGTCTCATGATTGGGATAAAATGAGGGAAAATAGTGTAGATGGGCGCCTAGTAAGGGGGTGGGTGTGACATAATTTTAAGTTAAGCAAGGGCCAGAAGGGCCAAACTCATGCATTAAAACCAAAATGGGCGATGTAGTCGTTTACAAGTTCCCGAAGGGAGAGTACGACTTCCATCAAAACAAGTCGAAAGCAAACACAACACAACATGGTTTCCTTCGAAACGTTACATGGACTCGACTTCGCATAAGGGGTACACGACCTATCCTACCTTAAGGGTTATGGACTGGCCTATCCTAGTCCTGAACGGTGTCTAAGTGGTGGAATGCTCGGTCGCGTATTCCGGCTCCTCTGGGTCTTCCTCCTCATCTTCATCTGTCTTAGTTTCTTCGTCACTCGAGGAAGTGGGAGAGTGGAGGAGCCGAACACGGTGCTGCTTCGTCGGTGGCACCATGAAGAGGTTGCGATAGTCCTTTGCTGTCATACGACGTGGCTGAGATGATCCCTTGGCATGCGTAACATGTGGGGGTCGCTCGCCTCGATAGGCAACAACAGGCTGTCCAGGGGGTGCACCATCCTTCTTGATCTTGTCTGCCTTTGCCTGAGCTAGGCGGAGGAGTTCCTTAGTCTCGTGGAGTCCCTTTCGGAGCTCCATCGTCTCTAAGGCTAGATGTTGTGCCAGGCTGGCAGCACACAAGCTGAAGTAGGTCTGGAAATGGAAGGGAAGTCCTTCGTCCATGGGTGGGGCTGGTGCGCTACTCTCGTCATCACCCTCCTTATCATAAGGCAGGTAACGAGTGGCTGGCTCGCTTGCCATCTCTGGCAGAAGATCCTGAAGGCGAGTCAGCGCCTTGAATGCAGCAGTCTCAACAGCGAGGAGCAGGGTCGCCATCTGGGGTCCTTCAAAGAACCAACTCGTCGGAGAGTCGTTCGCCCTCACGACTACCTCTACGTGATACTCCTTCTTGGTGCCGTTGATCCAGTGCTCGTGATAGGAGAAGGTGGGGGCTCGAGTGAACTTGCACTTCTTGAGGTTGTCCTCAAGAAGCACGGGAAATCCGGTGGTCAGGAAGTCCTCGAGTATGATGGCCATCTACAGAAGTGGAAGGGAGAGGGTCAATAGAGGAAGTGTGACCCATATTTGTAATGTCTTTAGAAAAAGATGGTATGCGTGTAGTGTTGGTAAAGAATCTCATTCTAACTAACGTCCATGCTAACTAAGGCTTCCTACAGTCAGGATGGCTCTGATACCAGCTCTGTGGGTGATAGAGGCAAAGGTGTCCCGATGTTTCGATGAGATGGTGGCTATCGTTTTCTGTGGGAGTCGACCTTGACGATCCGACTACGAACGTGCGAGACGTCGCGCCTTAGCAATCGCTAAACCAACTTCCGAGGGTTATTGACCACGCCGGAGCACGATCAACCTGACCACGAGGGTCTGTTTCCTGCGAGCAAATGAAGAACAAGCAAGAAACTGAGATTGCAATCTGGATATTGCGAATATAAGATGAAAGCTTTATTGATCAAGGTGGGGTTCTATGACGTCTTGGTCTGGTCGTTGGACACAAACGAAGTACGCGAAGTTGCAGCTATGGCAAACTTTTAATCTAAACAAAACCCAAAGCCTAAACGATGCCCTAAGGGCTGTATATATGGAGGAGAGAGGGGGAATTTCGTGGCCCTTGGTGGAGGGGTCCGAAACCAACCCTAACTCTTGTTTCCCCACACATACGGACTCTAAAACAGCCTATACTTAAGTACTTCGAAAATACATGGGCCTGGCCCACTAATAAGGTGACGCAGCACCTAAAATAGCCTCTGGACGAAATTTATGAAGTGGCATCTTGTATATTTCGTCCCATGCTTCATGCACTCATTATGGTGGCTTCAGAGTCCTGGAATCATCACTTGTAACTCCGTTCTTGTTCCCCTTGCGCATGCCATCATCTCCATGCTTGAACTTCTCCAAGGTTCATCTTTCTTGTCCAAGCTAGGCCCTTCATTTGTAAGCAAAACAAATGTATCCAATTTAGGCAGCATCATATTCTCATGAACATTAGAATCGTTACCAAGAAACGAAAGTACCTGATAATTCAATTGGCGTGCGCGAGCTCTAGTAATCGGTCCAGTGTGTATAACAGCAGGTGCTGTGGGTGTAACAATGGTATTGATGTCCTCATCATCCTCCCCTTCTTGAAATGAAGTCGTCCTCGACGAAAGTTCATCGTCCTCACCCAAATAAGGCTTCAAATCTGCAATGTTAAAAGTGGGACTAACCCCAAAATCTGCAGGCAGCTCAAGTTTATATGCATTATCATTTATTTTCTCTAACACCTTAAAAGGACCATCAGCACGTGGCATTAGCTTTGATTTGCGCAAATTAGTAAACCTATCCTTACGCAAATGTAACCAAACAAGATCTCTAGGTGCAAACACAACATGTTTTCTACCCTTATCTCCAGCAAGTTTATATTTAGCATTCATACGCTCAATGTTTTCCATAGTTAATTCATGCATTTTTAAAATAAATCCAGCACGTTCTTTAGCATCAAAATTAACCTTCTCTGAAGATGGAAGAGGCAACAAATCAATAGGTGCACGAGGTAGGAAACCATACACAATTTCAAAAGGGCACATCTTAGTAGTAGAATGCAATGAATGATTATAAGCAAATTCAATATGAGGCAAGCATTCTTCCCACATTTTCTTGTTATTCTTCAAAACAGCCCTAAGCATAGTAGACAATGTTCTATTGACTACTTCAGTTTGTCCATCAGTTTGGGGGTGACAAGTAGTACTAAAAAACAGCTTAGTCCCCAACTTAGCCCATAAACATCTCAAAAAGTGGCTAAGAAATTTAGTATCACGATCTAAAACAATAGTATTTGGCACACCATGTAAGCGAATAATTTCACGAAAGAACAAATCAGCAACATTAACAGCATCATCGCTTTTATGACATGGTATAAAGTGTGCCATTTTCGAGAACCTATCCACGACAACAAATATGCTATCCCTCCCCTTCTTTGTTCGAGGTAAACCTAAAACAAAGTCCATAGATATATCCTCCCAAGGAACACTAGGTACAGGCAAAGGCATATATAAACCATGAGGATTGAGTCATGACTTAGCTCTTTGACATGTAGTGCAGCGAGCAACAAAACGCTCAACATCCCATCTCATCTTTGGCCAAAAGAAATGTGTAGCAAGTATATCCTCCGTCTTCTTGACGCCAAAGTGTCCCATTAATCCTCCTCCATGCGCCTCATGCAACAACAAAAGACGAACGGAGCTAGCTGGAATGCATAGCTTGTTAGCACGAAACACAAATCCATCGTTAAGAACGAACTTGTTCCAAGTTCTCCCTTCCTTACAATTCTGCAATACATCTTTAAATTCAGCATCATGAACATAATGATCTTTGATGGTCTCCAAACCAAATATTTTAAAGTCAAGTTGTGAAAGCATAGTATAACGACGAGACAAGGCATCAGCAATAACATTTTCTTTACCCTTCTTGTGTTTAATGACATAAGGGAAAGTCTCAATGAATTCAACCCATTTAGCATGTCTACGGTTCAGTTTTGCTTGACTTTTAATGTGTTTCAAAGATTCATGATCAGAATGTATAACAAATTCCTTGGGCCATAAATAATGTTGCCATGTTTCTAAGGTCCGAACAAGAGCATATAATTCTTTATCATAAGTAGAATAGTTCAAACTAGGCCCACTCAATTTTTCAGAAAAGTATGCAACAGGTTTTCCATCTCGTAATAACACACCTCCTAATCCAATTCCACTAGCATCACATTCAAGCTCAAAAGTCTTATTGAAATTAGGAAGTTGGAGTAAAGGAGCATGTGTCAACTTATCTTTCAATACCGTGAAGGCTTCTTCCTGTGCGGTACCCCAAACAAAAGGCACATCCTTCTTTGTAAGCTCGTTGAGAGGTGCAGCAATGGTGCTGAAATCTCTCACAAAACGCCTATAGAAACCAGCGAGGCCAAGGAAACTCCTCACTTGTGTGACCGTTTTGGGCTGCGGCCAACTCTCAATAGCTTCAATCTTGGCTTTATCAACTTCAATTCCCTGTGGAGTAACAACATAGCCAAGAAAAGATACTCGGTCGGTGCAAAAGGTGCACTTTCCAAGGTTACCAAACAAACGTGCATCACGTAGAGCAATAAAAACAGCACGTAAATGTTCCAAATGTTCCTCCAAAGATTTGCTATAAATCAATATGTCATCAAAGTAAACTACCACAAATCGTCCAATGAAAGCACGTAAAACTTCGTTCATTAACCTCATGAAAGTACTAGGTGCATTAGTTAACCCAAAAGGCATGACTAACCACTCATATAATCCAAACTTAGTTTTAAATGTTGTTTTCCATTCATCTCCCAATTTCATACAAATTTGATGGTATCCACTACGCAAATCAACTTTGGAGAATATTGTAGAGCCACTCAATTCATCAAGCGTATCATCTAGCCTAGGAATAGGATGACGATAATGAATAGTAATATTATTAATGCCTCTACAATCAACGCACATACGCGACGTATCATCCTTTTTCGGCACTAAAATGATAGGAACAGCACAAGGACTAAGGGATTCGCGTATATAACCTTTGTCGAGCAGTTCTTGTACTTGACGCATAATCTCCTTTGTCTCCTCTGGATTGGTACGGTATGGTGCACGGTTGGGTAATGATGCACCGGGAATTAAGTCAATTTGATGCTCAATCCCTCGAATAGGTGGTAATCCCGGTGGCACGTCTTGTGGAAAGACGTCAGCAAACTCCTGCAAAATGTTAGTGACAGTAGGAGGCAAAGAGGAAGGCACGTCGTCGAATGAAAATAATGCCTCTTTGCACACAAAAGCATAGCAAACAGATTTGCTAAAATCTAGATCATCAATATCAGATTTGGTGGCAAGTAAACATGCACTTTTCAATTTAATTTCAGAAGCAACACTAGATTGTTTATTATTATTAGGCTGCATTTGTTGCTCAAATTCTTTTGCCACAATCTGATTTTCACTCTTATTTTTCTCCTGTTTTGCTTTATTAGCTCTATTAATATCATCTTTCAAAATGGAATCAGGAGTCATAGGAAGCAAAGTAATATTTTTATCCTTATGAACAAGAGTATACTGATTGTTTCTACCATGGTGTACAGAATTTTTATCAAATTGCCATGGTCTACAAAGTAATAAGGAACATGCTTGCATAGGTACCACATCACAATTAACATAATCAGCATATGTAGAGATACTAAAATGCACACGAACAGTACGTGTTACCTTAACCTTGCCGCTGTTGTTGAACCATTGGATGTAGTAAGGATGTGGATGTGGTCTTGTGGTGAGAGATAGCTTCTCCACCATCTCCATGCTAGCCAAGTTATTGCAGCTCCCTCCATCTATGATGACGCGAACAGAACGTTCCTTCACAACTCCCTTTGTATGGAACAAATTATGCCTCTGATTTTGCTCAGCTTGTGTAACCTGCACACTCAAAACACGTTGAGCAACTAAACATTCATACCTGTCAGCATCTTCAGTAGCCATGTATTGCGTCTCATGATCAGAATCATCGCCACCGTGTTCTTCACGTGTAATAAGAGCCAAAGTCTCCTCATCATAGTCACTAGCGGACTCATACCCACCATCCTCAGTAGCAATCATCACACGCTGAGATTGGCATTCTCTCGCAAAATGTCCTCTTCCCTTACAACGACGACAAATAATATCACTTGTGTGCCCTGTTGATGCCATGGAAGAAGAAGAGCTCTGCGCAGGTCCAGCAGGTGTGCTCTTGGCAGATAGTGGTGGTTGTGCCTGCTTTCTTGTATCACGGCTGGATGTGGCACCTGATGGAGGTGCTGGTGGAGTGTAAGTAGAGGATGCACGTGGTGTCCATGATGAAGATCGACCTGCAGAAAAGTTAGTTCGCGCCAATGCCTGTCGATCCTGCACTTCACGTTCAACTTTACAAGCAAGATGAAATAAATGAGTGATTATTATACTCCTTATACTCTAGGATGGTCTGAATCTCTCTATTTAATCCACCCATAAAACGTGCAAGCCTAGCTTCATTCTCCTCAACAATACCACATCTAATCATGCCAGTTTGTAATTCCTGATAATATTCTTCTACAGAATTTTTTCCTTGTCTTAAATGCTGCAATTTTTGAAGTAATTCACGTTGATAATATGGTGGAACCCAACGAGTACGCATAGCAGTTTTCAAAGCAGCCCAAGTAGCAGGAATAGGATATAATCTACAATGCTCAGACCACCAAACACATGCAAAACTAGTGAATGCACAAATAGCAGCACGAACACGTCTCTCCTCGGGATATTGTAAACATGTAAATCGTTGTTCAGTTTCTAACTCCCAAGTAAGATATATATCAGGAACATATCTACCCTCAAATGGTGGAATATTCAATTTTAGTTTAGGGAGATGGTCATGATCTCGTACCTGAGGGTGAGCCCTACCATTGCCATTATTTGCATGTGGACGACCTGGTGGTTGCTGTGCTGGTGGTGGCACGTAGTTCTGATTTTGATCAACCTCATCCTCGTAATCGCCGGCAAAATCATCCTCCTCCGCATCAGCAGCAGGAGCCACAGAAGTATCAACAGCAGCACCAACAGTTTGGCCAGGTGCAAGAGGGAGACGGCTCGCTCGGCGGAGGGCTGTTTCACGATGTGTAGGTAGTCGTCGTTGTTGTTGTTGTAGAGGTGCGTTAGGTGCAGCCGGTGGTGGTGGTGGAAGATGCGCGAGCAATTCATTAAACCTATTATCGAGCTTTGTTTCGAACGTCTTCTCCATGCCATCTATCTTCTCCATGGCCTCTTCAAATCTGTTTAGCACATCTTGCACCTGTCCACTCATCATTTGCTGAAATTTATCATGCAACTCCTTATTCGTCATGTTCTCCCAGTCAGTCTCGTCGGCTTGTGATCCTGCCATGGTTAGCAACAATAGAAACACACAAGAATATGATCCTACAGAATACTAACAAGAGGTGGTGGTGGTGTCACAAATCCGTCAAGCCAATCTCAAATTCTTACCAGTTCTTACCCAGCAGCAGGCGTTGATCGGCAACCGTCGTAGTCAAAACTCTCAAAGCTTGGATAGAGCGATTACCAGGGAGAGTCAAACGCACGACGTAGATGTATGTGGAGCTGGGAAGGCTTATAATATGGTAGCAAAAAGGGTCAGCAATAATCAATTCAGAGATGCAAAGTTGAATAAACGCTCAACGACGGTACTGTGCTGGTCCTAGGCTAGACCGTGCTAGAGACGCGAGCCTAGAACACTAACAAAATCACGGCGCTGCACGTAAACAATGGAGGAGCACACTCTGAATTTTTTTTCTCTTTTTTTCACTTTTTTCGCACTTTTTTTCCTCTTTTTCTTTGCTCCGCAACAATTTTTTTCAAAAAAGTCTACAAATGGTCTAAAAACTACCTAGCCAGAATTTTCCAGACTTAGTTTTTTTTTGAGTTTGGAACTATTTTTCTTCTGCGGGTAGCACGGAATCTCAGGAGTCCAACTCTCTCACGACTCGGAGTATGGCGTGATCTAGAACTCGAAAACAAAGCAACAAATACTGGACACGGACTAGGACTGGTGGCGAAGATGAATCTGGTGGAACTCAGACTGTGGTGGTATATCTGGACTCAGATTGGTGGTGGTATATGGCGATGGTATATCTGGACTCGGATTGGTGGTGGTATATGGTGATGATATATGTGGACTCGGATTGGTGGTTGTATATGGCAGCGGCGATGTATATGGTGGGGTGGTGGTATATGGTAATGATGATGACGATGGTGCGGCGACGGCGTGACAACCTGTGAACAGAACTCGAAACTCTCAAGGACTAGACGCTAAGACCAGCAACTTGACACGACGATGCAACCGCAAATTCAACAAAGCAAATACAGAAAAGATTATGCAAAGGCTCAGATTGGTTCGGATAGGACGAACTAACCCTATTTTTTTGGCTTTTTCGTGGACTGTAGGTATGAAGAACAGACTCGATCTAATCTACGAAAAACTGTAAAATCTCACCGAGCAACCTGAAACTCTGATACCACTTGATAGAGGCAAAGGTGTCCCGATGTTTCGATGAGATGGTGGCTATCGTTTTATGTGGGAGTCGACCTTGACGATCCGACTACGAACGTGCGAGACGTCGCGCCTTAGCAATCGCTAAACCAACTTCCGAGGGTTATTGACCACGCCGGAGCACGATCAACCTGACCACGAGGGTCTGTTTCCTGTGAGCAAACGAAGAACAAGCAAGAAACTGAGATTGCAATCTGGATATTGCGAATATAAGATGAAAGCTTTATTGATCAAGGTGGGGTTCTGTGACGTCTTGGTCTGGTCGTTGGACACAAACGAAGTACGCGAAGTTGCAGCTATGGCGAACTTTTAATCTAAACAAAACCCAATGCCTAAACGATGCCCTAAGGGCTGTATATATGGAGGAGAGAGGGGGAATTTCGTGTCCCTTGGTGGAGGGGTCCGAAACCAACCCTAACTCTTGTTTCCCCACACATACGGACTCTAAAAACAGCCTATACTTAAGTACTTCGAAAATACATGGGCCTGGCCCAATAATAAGGTGACGCAGCACCTAAAATAGCCTCTGGACGAAATTTATGAAGTGGCATCTTGTATATTTCGTCCCATGCTTCATGCACTCATTATGGTGGCTTCAGAGTCCTGGAATCATCACTTGTAACTTCGTTCTTGTTCCCCTTGCGCATGCCATCATCTCCATGCTTGAACTTGCTCCAAGGCTCGTCTTTCTTGACCAAGCTAGGCCCTTCATTTGTAAGCAAAACAAATGTATCCAATTTAGGCAGCATCATATTCTCATGAACATTAGAATCGTTACCAAGAAACGAAAGTACCTGATAATTCAATTGGCGTGCGCGAGCTCTAGTAATCGGTCTAGTGTGTATAGCAGCAGGGGCTGTGGGTGTAACAATGGTATTTATGTCCTCATCAGTGGGGACCCCGACTCATAAGTCGTGATCGCTGAATGCACGTGTGCAGTGATCCCAGAGATAAATGCTCACTTAACACATAGAAGCTGAATAACAAGAGTATTTCATCCATACATACCGTCTTACACAAATTACGACCATTACGGTCATGTCTTACATAGATAAAGCCACAAGGGCTGAATACCAAATAAACTTAAGAAGCGGAAATCTTTGTTGATAAATAGAACCCATGCCATTTGCCTTAACCCTACAGGCATTCTGACTGGGAAACATCCTAGTTCGCATGTTCGTCTCCAAAGAACTCTCCTTCAAACTCATGTTCTTCCATGCCTGGCCAATTAAATAACCAGTGGCAAGCCAATGAGTACTTTGAATGTACTCGCAAGCAACCCATGATTGGAACAGGTCACAATAATGTAATGATACAGCACTAAGTAGGTAGTTTGCAGAAAGCTTGTTTTGAGTGCGAAGACATGATCTATCAACATGTAAAGTATGCATCGTGAAAGCACAGATATCCGTATGAACAAGTTACAGATATCAACATAAGCGAAGTTGGACACCAATCCAACTTGATCATCGTGTCAAGCCATCTGACTTAACCCAAATAGTTTTATCAACACACCCACACGCGGTTTGTAAAACTCTGGACGTAGTTTAAGCAGCACCGCCCAACTGTCCTTGACCATGGACACGGCTATTCGAATAGTTTTACACTCTGCAGAGGTTGCACACTTTACCCACAAGATCCGGGGAACGTTCGTGTCTTCCACGACCCGTGGTACCTCGAGTACTTGGGGTAAGCACCCGATCACTGTCTTTCCCTAGACGACACTAACATAGAGTCCACTCGATTGGTAGTAACCTCCGTGCCCAACATTTCACATCTTGAAATTTATGGAGCCTCGCTCCCATATTCATCACATACCACAAGCACGGGGTACCAACAGTGTGTCTGGTGCCCTGTGAAAACAGTCATGGCAGCCCTACCTGGCATGACCCCGTCCCGAGAGAGCACAACAACAACTCTCCTGTCACTAGTAATGCGGGCTCCAAGCTAGTATCGGCCTAGGTAATCAATAATGCCATTTCCCATATAAGGGTAGAGTGGTTGCGTAGGTAAAGTTGGGTCAGTCGACAAATCTTAAATCTAATCCGTTGTCGAAAACAACACACACACTTGCCTCGGTACACCACTTCGTCATCAAGTGGTTACCCAACTCATTATCTCCCTCGGGCATAAGTGGCACCCGACAGGGTTTTCAAAAAAGTCTTTTGAAAATACTTTGCCTTCATCACCATGCATATTCCCGTCTCTTTTGTGAAGCAACTACTCCAGCACCCTACCTACTACCACCGGCATAACCCTCCTAAGGAGGTAGGGTCATGCACCATGCAAGTATCAACGAGGAAAGCAACGGAGGCAAGCCACCTCAAGTGGTCACCATTTTATCATGATTTCGATGCAAGCAATGAAAGTGCCATATGACATGCATAAAAAGGGTTTCTTAGATATGGTCAAAGGGCTACTTGCCTGCCTCAGCAAAGTCTTCTGGGTCTTCAAAGTCTTCTGGTCCAATTCCTTCGTCAGCAACACAATCTATCGTCGCAAAATAATAATGAGAAAAATAAGGTAATAATAAAACAGAAAAACCAAAGTGCTCAGAAAAATGTCAACTTATTTTTGTTAAATACTAGGATGAAAACTAAGAAGGGGGAAATTCCTAGTTTCGGATTTGGAGTGGCAGAATAGGAGAAATGGATTTTCAGAGGGGTTTAAATATATTCAAATTTGAATTTGAATATGAACAGTAGATAAAAGTTGGTTGGACATGAATGAAAGTTATACCATTAAATAGGTGGGATTTTTACAAGATTTTAGGAACTGGAATTATTGCATTTGGATTAATATTTAATCCTGTGGAATTTTTGGAAAAGGGACAGAAAAAGAAAAAGAGAAAGGGCACTGTGCCCGCTGGGCCAGAACAGCTGCAGTGTAGCAGGCCCAGAGGGGAAAAGGCCCAAGTGAGCCAGCGTGCGCGCACGCCAGATTTTCAAACCTAACGGGCGGGGCCCGGGCGTCAGCGAGAGAGAGAGAGGGGCGAGGGTGAGGTGAGGATGACAGGTGGGCTCCACCTGTCATCTCTAACCTCGCGGTAGAGAGGTGGGCAAGCTCACTGGCGACGCTACAAGGCACGGCAGGTCGAGCGGGTGGCACCGTTGGACTCAGGAGGATGTCGCCGTTCAGGTGGTGGTGGAGGTGGTCGCCGGGGCAGCCTGGTTCGCCAGTGACGAGGTCACGCGACGGAGGTGCTTCGGGCGTTGGTGGTTCCGGCTGTTACCGGCTGCAAAAAGAGTGGGGAAGAGAGGGGAAAGGGTTAGTGATGCCATGCGATTCCAGATGGAGAGAGAATGAGGGCGGAGGAGGCCTGTACCATGTGAACACCGACAAGCCGAGGCGGCGGAACTCGAGCTCGATCTCGAGCTCAGGCGGCTCTGGAGGCAAATGGGTGGTGCGGGAGATTGATTAGGAGTCTGGGGGAGCGACAGGGAGTGAGAGAGAGGCTCGGGGTCGCCTTATATAGGCTGGCCGAGGTCCACCGTAGGCGCGGCCTACGGGTGTCCGCGGGATCGGCTCGGGTGGCCGTTAGAGAGGAAATGGCAGGCTCGGGGTGTTCGTGGGTGTGGTTTAGGGTGCCAGGGAGAGAGAGGAGGAGCGGGACGAGCTGTGGGCGGGCCACAGGAGCTGTGCGAGCATTGGCCGAGCGGGGCGGCGCTCTGGCGCGAGCTACAGGAGAGATAGGAGGGCGCGGGAGCAAGTGGGCGGCCTGCTGGCGTGGAGCGGACGTCGAGAGGCATCGACTGGCGTGCGGGGAGGCTCAAGGCGGTCGGGGGACGCGGCGTCAACGGTCGAGTGCTCTGCCAGGCGCTCCAGAGCGCGACTTTGGCCGTCATCCGCGGTTTTCCCACGTTCTCGTGCGTCCACTTGCGTCTGGCAACTACAGGGGGCATGGGCGAAAGCTGGGGAGAGCCTTGGATGCTCTAGAAAGCTGAGGGGAGAGAAGGAGTGTCACATCCCTGTGTTAGTCATGCATTAGGATTGGTTGAACATGTGCATCATGTTTAAATTTATTTTAAATTTGAAATGGGGATGACAGAACCCCCAGCACCCCCCCTGGAACAACTAGGGTTTACTAAAAACTTTTTCAATGAACCTGAAATGCCCTTCTAAAAAGCCCACCCTTTTTGTTTTGGGTTAAAACCTTTGACAAAAATGGTGCACATTTTTCTAGGACATCTTAAGGTCATTGGATTAATTCTTATAGTATTTGCACCCCCCCTGGAACAACTAGGGTTTACTAAAAACTTTTTCAAAGAACCTGAAATGCCCTTCTAAAAAGCCCACCCTTTTTGTTTTGGGTTAAAACCTTTGACAAAAATGGTGCACATTTTTCTAGGACATCTTAAGGTCATTGGATTAATTCTTATAGTATTTGCACCCCCCCTGGAACAACTAGGGTTTACTAAAAACTTTTTCAAAGAACCTGAAATGCCCTTCTAAAAAGCCCACCCTTTTTGTTTTGGGTTAAAACCTTTGACAAAAATGGTGCACATTTTTCTAGGACATCTTAAGGTCATTGGATTAATTCTTATAGTATTTGCACCCCCCCTGGAACAACTAGGGTTTACTAAAAACTTTTTCAAAGAACCTGAAATGCCCTTCTAAAAAGCCCACCCTTTTTGTTTTGGGTTAAAACCTTTGACAAAAATGGTGCACATTTTTCTAGGACATCTTAAGGTCATTGGATTAATTCTTATAGTATTTGCATTTGCGCATTTAAATGCTATAAAATATTTTAAATGCTCAAATAATCATAAACTAAAATGTTTGCTGTTGGATATATTCTAAGCGGTAGCCATGATTAATTTTATAATTTTTGGAAAAGCCCTGGCATTTTTAATAAAGCCCTGAAGTTACAGAAATAATAGAATAAAAAAACAGAAAAGGAGAGAGAAAGGAACTTACCTGTCGCCCTGGCCTGGCCCAGCTCGGCCCAGCCCACTGGCCACTGCCAGTCATCCTCCTCCTCTCGCCAGGAGGACGAGAGGCACGTGGTCGGCGCCCGCATCCACACGCCGGCCACCTCTTGCTTCTGCCGACGCCCGGACGCCGCCTATGAGTGCCACGCACTCCCCCTCGTCCCCCTCTCACTTTCCCCACTCTCCCCGTGCCCCTCTCCCCCCTCTGGCTCTCTCCCCATCCCCTGCCGAGCGCAGCCGTCGCCGCCGACAAGCACCACCGGGGCCACCTCCTCTCCCTCGCTTCTCTGACCGGCCTAGAGGCTCCGCCTCGACCCCCTCTTCCTTCCACCCCGAGCCACGCCACTGCGGGAGCCCCACATCGCCGCCACGAGTCGTCTTCCCCGAGCACGGCCGCCAGACTCCATCGACGGATTCGCCATCGCCAAGCCGTCTCCGAGCAAGCCGAGCCCCTCTTCGTGATCGCTGTGAGCTCCGCCGCCGTTTCCCCCTCTCCCCGCGCTCGTCCGTGTCCTCTAACCACCATGGACATCGGAGCCGATAGCTCCTCGCTGCCGGCCATGTCGCCATCGTGGCCACGGCCGTGCAAGCTTGCACCCGAGCTCACCACTTCACTCAGTACATCCCCACGAGTCGAACGCGGCCACCCCCACGTCCTGTTGTGCAACCTAGCATGTTTTCCGCCGAGGCCCGAACTCCGGCCGCCGCGGACGTGCTCGCCGCCGTCGTTTCTGGCCTCCCCGAGCTCCACCTCCACCACCAAACACCGCGGCTTGTCCCCAGCTACTCGTAGGACCAAACCGTAGTCGATTTGGTCGACTGTGGGCAAAACCCGAGCCCCTCCGCCGCGTCTGTCGTCGCCGGCGTCAAGCCGCCGGCGAGTTGACCACTTTTTGACCGTGGACTGACGCGTGGGCCCAGGTTGACTTCCCCCCCAGAGCCTATGACAGGTGGGTCCGGCCTATTAATTAGTTTAGGATTAGTGTTAACTAATTTTAATTAGTTTAGTCACTGACATGTGGGCCCAGGCCCCACTGACAGTTAATTAGTACTAACTTAATCCTGTTAATTAGCTGAGACACTGACAGACAGGGCCCACCAGTCAGGTTTGACTGGCCCTGGCGCCTTTGACTCGCTGACGTCACAGTGACGTAGTGCTGACGCATTTATTCTTTTCTGGATTTATTTTTATATAGGAAATTCCAGAAAATAGCCAAAACTTCTAAAAATCATAGAAAATCAACCATAGCTCCAAATCAAACATATTATATATGAAAATGATCAGAAAAATTCAATCTATCTATCTGTAATGGTTTCATGCATCACAAAACAAGTTAAACTTGCTGTTTAAGCAAAATAAGATAATGCACTAATAAGGCTATGTTAAATGAACTAACATTTGAATCTTTGATTCAAATGAGTTCATTCCTTTCTGTTTTAGCTTGCATTAGGCCAAGACACATTCATTTTGCCATGTCATAGCATGCATCATATCGTTGCATATTGTCATGTGTTGATTATGTTTCGGTGTGTCTTTCATGGTAGGTTCTGCCTCCGAGGATAACCCCGAGTATCCGTCTGAAGGGCAGTACCCTACTACCACTACATCAGGCAAGCAACCCATTGATCATTCCGATACAAACCCATGTTCTCGCTTCTGCTCTTGTTTACTGCATTAAGACAACGCGATTAAAACTGTTGTGTGCTACGGTAGTTGAACCCTTATACTCTGCATGACCTGTCATTGCCACAGTAACTAGATGAAACCCACTAGCATGTGTACGAGTTGATTGAGCCATGTATGTGTTTCCTACCTTGCTATGCCTGCCATGCTTAGAGTTGTGTCAGGTCTGGTTCATCTAGGTGATGGGCTAGAGTGAAATGATTATGTCGGTAATGTGAGGGATGTGTTGAACATGATTTGGTAAAGGTATTGATGAGAGGCCATGTAGGAGTACATGGTGGGTTGTTTCATTGAGGCCGGCCATAAGAACTGAGATATGTATGTGTGATTTAAGATTCAGTTACTACCATACATCGGGCCCGAAACCAATGGACCCTCTCGGCTTCTTATTCACCCTAGTACTCTGTCCAGGAGTTGCAATTAGTTTCTGGTGTTTGTAGGTTATGTGTTGGCGGCCGTGCGTAGCGCTGACCCTAGGGGTGGGCTATGTTGTGGTAGATACACCGTGGCACGGTGTACCGAGTCACCCATTTGGTGTCTCGGGAACCCTGTTCACATCGTTCGGGGCCGTTGTGGAAACCTCGGCCGGACTCCCTGCGGATGGAACCTGGATAGGCGATAAACCTGGACTAGAGACTTGGAGTGTTTAGGTAGGCCGTGGCCGACACCCTCGTTGGGCTTCCGCTTGAAGGTTGCCGAGTACATGTCGTGTAAACGGCGGTAAGTGGTGAAAGCGTGTATGAAGAAGTACACCCCTGCAGGGTATAAAACTATTCGAATAGCCGCGTCCGCGGTAAAGGACTACTTGGTTGCCTATACAGTTCATAGACAAGTTAATGGATACTACTAAAAGACTCAAGATAAGTGTGAGTACCGAGGATGGCCCTCTCGTAGGATGACGAGGGAGGATCCCCGGTGGAGTATTGTGTTGGTGAGTAGTGGACTCGTGTGCGAAAACTATTTTACTAGTGGTGTTTCGTAGGATAGCTTAGCCAAGAGTCAAAGCTGGCTTGCTGCAATAACTCCACCACCTTCTTGAGAAACGAGCATGTATAGTAGGTTCTGATGTAAGACTTGCTGAGTACCTTTGTACTCATGTTTGCTTAATTACTGTTTTCAGACGACAACACCGCCCCCTCCGATGGGTTCTACGTAGACCTTGATGTCGACGAGTGACTAGCCACCCAGGTGGTGATCCTGGCCATGGAGGGCCCTATGTAGATAGACAGGCTTCGAGAAGCCTTCTTCTTTCTAGTGTCTGTACTCAGACTATTTGCTTCCGCATGTGCTTGTATGCTTGTATGACTTGAGTGTCGGGTCATGTGACCCCTACCTGTATGAACATGTTATGTATGGCTCTCTGGAGCCTTTAAATAAAGTACTTGAGTTGGAGTTTTGTTGTGATGCCATGTTGTATTTGCACATATCGAGCATATTGTGTGTATGATTGAAACGCTTGGTATGTGTGGGATCCGACAATCTAGTTGTTTATCCTTGGCAGCCTTTCTTATGGGGAAATGTAGTCTAGTGCTCCTCGAGCCATAGTAGTCCGCTACAGCCCGGTTCACCGGAGTCTTGCTAGCCCAGCACTACTGCTCAGGACACTTGACTGGCCGGCATGTGTTTCACCTCGTTCCTATGTCTGTCCCTTCGGGGAAATGTCACGCGGTGACATCCGGAGTCCTGCCTAGCCTGCTACAGCCCGGGTTCCCCGGAGTCCTGTTAGCCCAGTGCTACAGCCCGGATTCACACGATGATGACCGACATGCTCGATGTGATTCATGTATGCCTATCTCCATAGGTCTGTGCCGCTTTGGGTTCACGACTAGCCATGTCGGCCCGGGTTCTCTGTCATATGGATGCTATCGACACTATCATATACATGAGCCAAAAGGCGCAAACGGTCCCGGGCCATGGTAAGGCGACACCCGTGGGATACCGTGCGTGAGGCCGCAATGTGATATGAGGTGTTACCGGCTAGATCGTTGTGACATGGAATCGGGGTCCTGGCAGCGTTGGCATCAGAGCCGGACTGCATGTAGGTTCGTTGAGCCAAACTGGTCGATGTCGAGTCTAGAAATGCTTTAGTTATATGTAGGGGAATTGATTGTGGGAGGGAACGTAAGGCTCTTTTACTCCTTTACCTTATGCCCTCTGATCTAAGTCATTCTCTTCTCATTCAACGTGGGTTAAGGACTAGGCTCTCTTCTTCTATCAGGTTCACGTGTTACTAATCCGTAGTAGCTTATAGGGTTGTTGTTACAAGCCTCGGTACAGTTTCCACTACTTTTAGTATGTTGCCAGTTGAATCAGAACCTTGATATGATGTTGTTGAGTGGTATTGCAAACTGTTGTGGATGTCTCAATCCTTTTCTGAGCATTTACAGCTATTATGTTGTCCAATTTTCCCTAGAAATTCTAATGTCTTTGCATTGTGGTTGTGCTTTCAGATGGCCACTCGTGCTCAAAACCAAGTGGTTCGCCTGACCCGGTGCCTCGATGTGCCCGGTCATACTGCTATGTTAGTCCAGGTAATGATCAAGACGGGTTACCGTTGGTATCCCGAATACACTGTCGAAGAGAAATTCCGAGACTTCAACCAGAGCCAGTACCTCTGTACCGTCAGGATATATCCCTCTTATCCTGGAGCCACTGAGCCCCTTCACTGTTCCTATGGACTCGGGGTTACTCTTGAGATGGCTGTGCAGGATGCTGCCTATTCCCTGATGACCATCATGCGAGTCCGGACTGGCCTGCTTCAGAACACCGACTTCCGTTATATGCCAGCTTCACTTCCGGGAGCGCAAGGGTATCTCCAGGCTATTTATGCTGACCCCACACATGAGGAGTCACTACTCCGCACCACTGCCGAGATGCTCGAGGATAAGGACCGCGAAAATCAGGCCTTGCGTATGGAGCTTTTTAACTCTCGTGCTGATCACTGGGCCACTTTGACTCGGTTTGCACCGGCGGTACAGGCAAGATACATGGATCTGAGGGATCTGTACCCTGTATGGTCTGGATTGCAAGATTGTATGGAGTGGCGCGATGTAGGAGGCATCACCCCTCCTCGTGGTCCCCGTCTGCCACCACCTGTGGGACCAAGGCCACATCCGAGTCCCTATGGTCCGCAGGCTCCGCAGGACCGTCTGTTCCCAGATGATCATGTTCGACTTCTAGGCTGTGGTGACGACTTCTATGAGGATTACTACGGAGTCGTTTGAGCTAGTAGTAGTTTCACTAGTATTGTAGTAATTGTATTCTCCACAGACCTACGTGACCGTGGGATACGACTTGGTGTGTATCACGCTCCGGAGGTGTAGAAAAATAATGTATAGGAGCTTGGAATGCCTCCGATGAGATGTAATGTCTTTCACCGTAGTTGTACTCTAGCCTGGGCTTGTACTAAACTATGTACAGTGTGTATGACCAATGGTATATATATGGCAGTTTCTATATTACCATGTCATTCAATGAACAACTTAGCATTCCATGTTATCCATTACATTCTGCACTTCCTTGCTAAGTTTGTGCCATCCTTATCTAAACCGTTGTCTTGTTTTCTCCTAGGATGGTCAACACCCGCAGCAACCCTGCTACCCCGGAGCAGGGGGAAGCTAGTGCATCTAGGGGTGAAAATCTGCCTCACCCGCCTTCTCTGGCCGAAGTGATGCTGGAGGCGGAAAGAAACAAGCGTGAGACTAACCGCTTGCTGGAGCGGATTGAGCAGAACACTGCACGCCATCAGCGAAATGACTTGGTGTCAATCAATGACTTCATCAAGTTGTACCCACCAAAGTTTAATCATTCCGTCGAGCCCCTCGACGCGGATGACTGGCTTCGCAGCATCACCCACAAGCTACATTCTGCCAACGTAGCCGAAGCTGATAAGGTTACTTATGCTGCCTATCACCTCGAAGGCCCTGCTAGCCTTTGGTGGGAAAACTTTGAAGCTATGCGCCCGGTCGGCCAAATCACTACTTGGGCTGAATTCAGTGAGGCTTTCCGTGAGCATCACATTCCGGAAGGTCTCATAGATCGCAAGAGGGAAGAGTTCTGCAATTTCACCCAAGGAAGACTGATTGTGGATGCATATAGCTGTGAATTTGGGAATCTGGCACGATATGCTCCTGAAGAGGTATCCACCGATGCTAAGAAGTAGGCAAGGTTCCGCAAGGGACTTAGCCCTGAGCTTCGCCGTGATCTTCGTCTGCACAAGTGCACCTCCTTTCAGAAGTTGGTCAATAAAGCCATCAGTGCTGAGACAGGCCAGTCTGACTATGACGCTTCACGCAAGCACTCTCGTGATTTTGGCTCTTCATCCGGCTCTGGATCTCAGAAGCGCCGGGTGTGGATTCCAAGCACGGCACTGGCACCCAGGTTCATTTCGAGGCCATCCTTTGAGGCACCTCGCCCCAACCAGCAGTTTGCACCGCCCATGCCCTATGGTGACCCCGCTGCTAATGCTGCTCCACGCCCCAATGTTGTGACATGTTTCAAGTGTGGAGAGCCGGGTCACTATAGTCGAGAGTGTCCCCAGAACAACAACCCCAATCAGTCTGGAAATTCCGTTGGCCGTGGTAAGCCAGCGGGAAACACATTCTACGCCAAGCTGGTCACCACTGCACGTGCCCATGTCAACTATGTTTCAGTCGAGGAGGCTCATGAGGATCCTAACGTCGTCCTTGGTAAGCTCCTTGTTAATTGCCATCCGGAATCTGTTCTTTTCGATACTGGAGCATCTCATTCATTCATATCCGAGAACTATGCTCGATTGCATAACACGACATTCTGTGACATGCCCACTTCCATGGTAATTCAAACTCCGGGTTCCAAATGGCAAACTTCTAGAGTAAGCCATGGGAACGAAATTCTTGTTGATAGACTTGTCTTCCTTGCATCCTTAATAGCTCTTAAGTCCTCGGACATTAACATCATCTTGGGTATGGACTGGATGTCAGCTCATTATGCTAAGATTGATTGTGCCACTAGAACCGTTCAACTTACTCACCCATCGGGCAAGACAGTCAATGTCTTAACTCAAGTGGCCAAGCGCCAGCTTTACTCCCTAAATGCCAACCCCCTTCCAGACCTTGAGGATATTCCAGTAGTCCGAGACTTTCCGAATGTCTTTCCAGAAGAACTGCCAGGTGTTCCACCTGACAGGGATGTCGAGTTTGTGATAGACCTTGTTCCAGGAACCATTCCAATTTCTAGAAGACCCTATAAGATGGCACCCTTAGAACTAGCCGAGCTTAAGAACCAACTCGATGAGTCCTTGAAAAAGGGTTTCATCCGTCCTAGTTCCTCTCCTTGGGCTTGCCCCGTCCTCTTTGTCAAGAAGAAGGATGGAACGGATCGGATGGTTGTAGATTACCGACCTGTCAACTTGGTCACCATCAAGAACAAGTATCCGCTTCCCAGGATCAACGATCTGTATGATCAACTTGCTGGATCCTCAATCTTTTCCAAGATGGATTTGAGGTTGGGCTACCAACAAATCAAAATCATAAACGGGGACATTCCCAAAACGGCCTTTGTTATTCGCTATGGCCAATACGAGTACACCGTTATGTCCTTCGGTTTAACCAATGCCCCAGCCACCTTCTCTTGGTTAATGAACTCGGTCTTCATGGAGTATTTGGATAAATTCGTCGTAGTTTACCTCGATGACATACTCATCTACTCCAAGAATGAAGAGGAACATGTCAAACATCTAAGGCTGGTGTTGACGAAACTTCGAGAGCATCGCCTTTATGCCAAATTCTCCAAGTGTGAATTTTGGTTGCCAGAAGTGACCTATCTAGGCCATGTAATCTCTGGTAAGGGTATTGCTGTCAATCTCGAGCGAGTTCAAGCCATCCTTAATTGGACTCCACCTGAGACGGTCAAGCAAGTTCGGAGCTTCCTTGGCTTAGCAAGCTATTGCCGCCGCTTCCTCGAGAATTTCTCCAAGGTTGCTAAACCTCTAACTGAACTCCTCAAGAAAGATAAAAAGTTCGAGTGGACCCCACAGTGCGATTTCAGCTTTCAGGAACTGAAAAGACGCCTGACATCTGCTCCCGTACTGGTACCACCAGATTTCTCCAAGGACTTTATTATCTATTGCGACGCCTCGCGACAAGGACTAGGTTTCATACTCATGCAAGATCGTCAGGTAATTTCCTATGCTTCACGGCAATTACACCCACATGAGGAAAACTATCCCACACATGATCTAGAGCTTGCAGTTGTAGTCCATGCACTCAAAACTTGGCGACATTACCTCCTCGGTAATCATTGTGAGATCTTCACCAATCACCAAAGTTTGAAATATATCTTCACCCAACCAGATTTGAATCTCAGGCAAAGACGTTGGGTCGAGTTGATCTCGGATTACGACTTAGGAATAACTTACACCCCGGGCAAAGCCAATGTCATGGCTGATGCGTTAAGTCGTAAATCTTATTGTAACAACCTGATGTTACAACAAAGTCAACCACTTCTCCACGAGGAATTTCGTAAGCTCAATCTTCACATTGTTCCTCGAGGATTCCTATCCACCCTGGTGGTGAAACCTACCCTTACGGATCAGATCATCAAGGCACAGAAGGTAGATCCGGGAATCTCCCGTATTAGGAGAAACATTAAGAAAGGAGTCACGGATTGTTTCTCCGTTGATGATCAAGGGTCGTATACTTGGAAATTGCTTAGTGGTTCCCAAGGCACGAAACATGAGGCGGCTGATCCTTAAGGAAGCTCATGAATCCCCTCTCACCATTCATCCCGGTAGTACTAAAATGTATCAAGACCTACGCCGGAGGTTTTGGTGGACTAGGATGAAGAGAGAAATCGCTCAATACATTGCTAATTGCGACGTTTTTCATCGTGTTAAAGCAGAGCATCAACGGCCTACTGGCACCCTTCAACCTTTGGCTATTCCTGAGTGGAAATGGGATAAAATCAGTATGGATTTCATTACTGGGTTTCCCAGGACCAAGAGAGGGAATAATGCCATCTTCGTCGTGATCGACCGTCTTTCCAAAGTATCCCATTTCCTACCTGTTCGTGAGAGTATCACTGCTAGCCAGCTAGCTGATTTATACATCTCCCGAATAGTGTCTCTTAATGGTGTCCCGTTGGAAATTAACTCAGGCCGTGGGATTCTCTTCACCTCTCGATTTTGGGAAAGTTTCCAAAATGCTATGGGAACTCATCTCTCTTTTAGCACCGCCTTCCATCCTCAATAAAGTGGTCAAGTAGAGCGAGTCAATCAAATTCTGGAAGATATGCTCCGAGCTTCTGTCATCTCATTTGGAATGGGTTGGGAGAAATGCCTTCCATTCGTGGAGTTTGCTTATAACAATAGTTATCAAGCTAGTTTGGGCAAAGCTCCTTTCGAAGTTCTCTATGGACGAAAATGTCGAACGCCTCTTAACTGGTCAGAAACCGGGGAAAGACAACTCTTTGGCCCGGATATGATTCAGGAAGCAGAAGAGCAGGTTCACGTTATTCGTGAGAAATTGAAAACAGCCCAATCTCGTCAAAAGAGCCAATATGATCGTAAACATAAGCTCATGACTTATGAAGTCGGCGAGAAGGCTTACCTTCGGGTTACTCCGTTAAAGGGAACCCATCGTTTCGGTATCAAAGGCAAATTGGCTCCTCGTTACATTGGACCCTTTCGCATTCTTGCCAAACGAGGAGAAGTTGCTTACCAATTGGAAATACCTTCGCATCTTTCCAGAGTTCATGACGTCTTCCACGTTTCTCAACTCAGGCGTTGCTTCGCGGATCCTATCCGTGGAGTGGACCACGAAACGCTTGATCTACAAGATAACCTCTCATATCGGGAATATCCCGTTCGTATCCTTGATCAAGCCGAGAGTACCACTCGACGCCATAATATCAAGTTTCTCAAGGTTCAATGGTCACACCATTCCGAGAAAGAAGCCACTTGGGAAAGGGAGGATCGTCTTCGACTCGAGTACCCCACCTTCTTCCCGGAGGATCCTAAATCTCGGGACGAGATTCTTTTGAGTGGGGATGAGTTGTCACATCCCTGTGTTAGCCATGCATTAGGATTGGTTGAACATGTGCATCATGTTTAAATTTATTTTAAATTTGAAATGGGGATGACAGAACCCCCAGCACCCCCCTGGAACAACTAGGGTTTACTAAAAACTTTTTCAATGAACCTGAAATGCCCTTCTAAAAAGCCCACCCTTTTTGTTTTGGGTTAAAACCTTTGACAAAAATGGTGCACATTTTTCTAGGACATCTTAAGGTCATTGGATTAATTCTTATAGTATTTGCATTTGGGCATTTAAATGCTATAAAATATTTTAAATGCTCAAATAATCATAAACTAAAATGTTTGCTATTGGATATACTCTAAGCAGTAGCCATGATTAATTTTATGATTTTTGGAAATGCCCTGGCATTTTTAATAAAGCCCTGAAGTTACAGAAATAATAGAATAAAAAAACAGAAAAGGAGAGAGAAAGGAACTTACCTGTCGCCCTGGCCTGGCCCAGCTCGGCCCCACCCACTGGCCACTGTCAGTCATCCTCCTCCTCTCGCCAGGAGGACGAGAGGCGCGTGGCCGGCGCCCGCATCCACACGTCGGCCACCTCCTGCTTCTGCCGACGCCCGGACGCCGTCTACGAGTGCCACGCACTCCCCCTCGTCCCCCTCTCACTTTCCCCACTCTCCCCGTGCCCCTCTCCCCCCTCTGGCTCTCTCCCCATCCCCTGCCGAGCGCAGCCGTCGCCGCTGACAAGCACCACCACGGCCACCGCCTCTCCCTCGCTTCTCGGACCCGCCCAGAGGCTCCGCCTCGACCCCCTCTTCCTTCCACCCCGAGCCATGCCACCGCGGGAGCCCCACATCGCCGCCACGAGTCGTCTTCCCCGAGCACGGCCGCCAGACTCCATCGATGGATTCGCCGTCGCCAAGCCGTCTCCGAGCAAGCCGAGCCCCTCTTCGTGATCGCTGTGAGCTCCGCCACCATTTCCCCCTCTCCCCGCGCTCGTCCGCGTCCTCTAACCACCATGGCCATCGGAGCCGATAGCTCCTCGCCGCCGGCCATGTCGCCACCGTGGCCACGGCCGTGCAAGCTTGCACCCGAGCTCACCACTGCACTCAGTACATCCCCACGAGTCGAACGCGGCCACCCCCACGTCCTGTTGTGCAACCTAGCATGTTTTCCGCCGAGGACCGAACTCCGGCCGCCGCGGACGTGCTCGCCGCCGTCGTTTCCGGCCTCCCCGAGCTCCACCTCCACCACCGAACGCCGCGGCTTGTCCCCAGCTACTCGTAGGACCAAACCGTAGTCGATTTGGTCGACTGTGGGCAAAACCCGAGCCCCTCCGCCGCGTCTGTCGTCGCCGGCGTCAAGCCGCCGGCGAGTTGACCACTTTTTGACCGTGGACTGACGCGTGGGCCCAGGTTGACTTCCCCCCCAGAGCCTATGACAGGTGGGTCCGGCCTATTAATTAGTTTAGGATTAGTGTTAACTAATTTTAATTAGTTTAGTCACTGACATGTGGGCCCAGGCCCCACTGACAGTTAATTAGTACTAACTTAATCCTGTTAATTAGCTGAGACACTGACAGACAGGGCCCACCAGTCAGGTTTGACTGGCCTTGGTGCCTTTGACTCGCTGACGTCACAGTGACGTAGTGCTGACGCATTTATTCTTTTCTGGATTTATTTTTATATAGGAAATTCCAGAAAATAGCCAAAACTTCTAAAAATCATAGAAAATCAACCATAGCTCCAAATCAAACATATTATATATGAAAATGATCAGAAAAATTCAATCTATCTATCTGTAATGGTTTCATGCATCACAAAACAAGTTAACCTTGCTGTTTAAGCAAAATAAGATAATGCACTAATAAGGCTATGTTAAATGAACTAACATTTGAATCTTTGATTCAAATGAGTTCATTCCTTTCTGTTTTAGCTTGCATTAGGCCAAGACACATTCATTTTGCCATGTCATAGCATGCATCATATCGTTGCATATTGTCATGTGTTGATTATGTTTCGGTGTGTCTTTCATGGTAGGTTCTGCCTCCGAGGATAACCCCGAGTATCCGTCTGAAGGGCAGTACCCTACTACCACTACATCAGGCAAGCAACCCATTGATCATTCCGATACAAACCCATGTTCTCGCTTCTGCTCTTGTTTACTGCATTAAGACAACGCGATTAAAACTGTTGTGTGCTACGGTAGTTGAACCCTTATACTCTGCATGACCTGTCATTGCCACAGTAACTAGATGAAACCCACTAGCATGTGTACGAGTTGATTGAGCCATGTATGTGTTTCCTACCTTGCTATGCCTGCCATGCTTAGAGTTGTGTCAGGTCTGGTTCATCTAGGTGATGGGCTAGAGTGAAATGATTATGTCGGTAATGTGAGGGATGTGTTGAACATGATTTGGTAAAGGTATTGATGAGAGGCCATGTAGGAGTACATGGTGGGTTGTTTCATTGAGGCCGGCCATAAGAACTGAGATATGTATGTGTGATTTAAGATTCAGTTACTACCATACATCGGGCCCGAAACCAATGGACCCTCTCGGCTTCTTATTCACCCTAGTACTCTGTCCAGGAGTTGCAATTAGTTTCTGGTGTTTGTAGGTTATGTGTTGGCGGCCGTGCGTAGCGCTGACCCTAGGGGTGGGCTATGTTGTGGTAGATACACCGTGGCACGGTGTACCGAGTCACCCATTTGGTGTCTCGGGAACCCTGTTCACATCGTTCGGGGCCGTATGTGGAAACCTCGGCCGGGCTCCCTACGGATGGAACCTGGATAGGCGATAAACATGGACTAGAGGCTTGGGTGTTTAGGTAGGTCGTGGCCGACACCCTCGTTGGGCTTCCGCTTGAAGGCTGCCGAGTACATGTCGTGTAAACGGCGGTAAGTGGTGAAAGCGTGTATGAAGAAGTACACCCCTGCGGGGTATAAAACTATTTGAATAGCCGCCTCCGCGGTAAAGGACTACTTGGTTGCCTATACAGTTCATAGACAAGTTAATGGATACTACTAAAAGACTCAAGATAAGTGTGAGTACCGAGGATGGCCCTCTCGTAGGATGACGAGGGAGGATCCCCGGTGGAGTATTGTGTTGGTGAGTAGTGGACTCGTGTGCGAAAACTATTTTATTAGTGGTGTTCCGTAGGATAGCTTAGCCAAGAGTCAAAGCTGGCTTGCTGCAATAACTCCACCACCTTCTTGAGAACGAGCATGTATAGTAGGTTCTGATGTAAGACTTGCTGAGTACCTTTGTACTCATGTTCGCTTAATTACTGTTTTCAGACGACAACACCGCCCCCTCCGATGGGTTCTACGTAGACCTTGATGTTGACGAGTGACTAGCCACCCAGGTGGTGATCCTGGCCATGGAGGGCCCTATGTAGATAGACAGGCTTCGAGAAGCCTTCTTGCTTTCTAGTGTCTGTACTCAGACTATTTGCTTCCGCATGTGCTTGTATGCTTGTATGACTTGAGTGTCGGGTCATGTGACCCCTACCTGTATGAACATGTTATGTATGGCTCTCTGGAGCCTTTAAATAAAGTACTTGAGTTGTAGAGTTTTGTTGTGATGCCATGTTGTATTTGCACATATCGAGCATATTGTGTGTATGATTGAAACGCTTGGTATGTGTGGGATCCGACAATCTAGTTGTTTATCCTTGGCAGCCTTTCTTATGGGGAAATGTAGTCTAGTGCTCCTCGAGCCATAGTAGTCCGCTACAGCCCGGTTCACCGGAGTCTTGCTAGCCCAGCACTACTGCTCAGGACACTTGACTGGCCGGCATGTGTTTCACCTCGTTCCTATGTCTGTCCCTTCGGGGAAATGTCACGCGGTGACATCCGGAGTCCTGCCTAGCCTGCTACAGCCCGGGTTCCCCGGAGTCCTGTTAGCCCAGTGCTACAGCCCGGATTCACACGATGATGACCGACATGCTCGATGTGATTCATGTATGCCTATCTCCATAGGTCTGTGCCGCTTTGGGTTCACGACTAGCCATGTCGGCCCGGGTTCTCTGTCATATGGATGCTAGCGACACTATCATATACATGAGCCAAAAGGCGCAAACGGTCCCGGGCCATGGTAAGGCGACACCCGTGGGATACCGTGCGTGAGGCCGCAATGTGATATGAGGTGTTACCGGCTAGATCGTTGTGACATGGAATCGGGGTCCTGACAAGGAGGCTGAGAGAGAGGGAGGAATCCACTATCCAGACAAGAAAAATGGGGTTCTCCCCCCTTCATCATTGCTTCCTCGGGCAGAAAAGCATACAGGTGCTAGAGGGGGACTAGGAGGATCCGTGGTAAAACTTTGAGCACATGGAGATTAGTGGAAGGGGTCAAAATGGTGTTTTTGGAAATGTGGCAGAAGGTGTTTGTTGTTGGTTTGGGCAAGAAAATGAATTACACTTGCCATGAGACTCCATAGGGTGAAATGGCACATATAATTAGGGCCTTCCACCAATTTCGAGCTCATTTGGGCAAAGTTGACAATGCAACTTTTGTAAACCCTAGAAATTAGCCTAAATGAACTTGTGTAGATCTAGTTGAGCAAATTACTTCCCTTTGATTCACCACTTGGTGTAGTGGCCTCATTTGGTCATGTGAACATGCTCACAAAAGTTGGGGTCAAGGAGAGAAAGTTGGTAGTACAAAGTTGTTCGAATTTGAATCTGGACAGAGATGGTTTTGGGCACTTTTGTGAACCAAAATAGTTTGAATTAAGCTGAAACTTTGCAATGTCATCATATAATGTATATGTGACTTGCTAGAATTTTCTTGGATTTGTTTGGAAATATTTCTTATAGAAATATCTCAAATACTTGAAATGTACAGAAATGGATCTAGAGGGTTTTGCCCAATATTTTGAACATGACCACGTGTTGAAACTCTTATATATGGAAAATATATGTACACTGAGTTTCCCTGATTTTTGTCAAATATTTTTGAAATAATAAAATAATTTTTCCCTATTAAAGACCATTTCTGGCCTTAATAAAAATCTTTTAAATAAAATTGGAAAATAACTTTTAAAATTATATTTTTGTGGTTTATGGGAATCCTATATCTAATAGGTTTCAATTATACTCTTTGAAATATTTTTCATACCCCAAATCAAGTACTTGTAGTGCATACCTCAATTCAGGGGTTTTTGGAAAACTAATTTTTGAAAATACTTGTTGGCCAAATTATTTTTGTAAGAAAATACTATAGTGCACTATACACATGGCATGATCATTGGGCAGAAGTTTGGGGAAGGGAGATGAAGTATATAAAGTGGAGTAGTTGACTTTAAAGAGCACATGGAAATCACAGAGAGAAAACCAACTCCAAATAAAAAGCCAAATAATGCAAAAGTTTTTGTTGGTCCAAATTTTCATGCTTTATTAATGCAAATGACATGTTACAAAATGCAGGGTGTGACAGGACGACATTATCTTCGGCTGCACCGACAAAAGATACAGTGATGAGTCTGGACACATGATGCAAGCGCAATATCAGATGTCCATGATGGGTGAGCTGAAGTTCTTCCATGGTCTTCAAATCTGTCAGCAAAGCAACGACATCTTCATATCTCAAGAGAAATAACTCAAAAATTTCCTAAAGAAGTTTGGAATGCAAGACTGCAAGGGATACACGACGCCAATGCCAACCAAAAGTCATCTGGGCCCCGACGACAACGGTAAAGAGTTCGATCACAAGGTATACCGCTCCATGATTGGTTCTTTACTCTATTTATGTGCATCTAGGCCAGATATCATGCTTAGCGTTTGCATGTGTGCCCGATTCCAAGCGGCACCAAAGGAGTCACATCACTTAGCTGTGAAGCAAATTCTTCGATATTTGGCTTACACCCCAACACTAGGATTATGGTATCCAAAGGGCTCAGACTTTGATCTAGTTGGATTCTCAGATGCCGATTATGCTGGTGACAAGGTTGATCGCAAGTCTACATCAGGCACATGTCACTTTCTTGGACGATCTCTTGTCTATTGGTCTCCAAAGAAGCAGAACTGTGTCTCTCTCTCCACTACTGAATCTGAATATATTACTGCTGGATCTTGCTGCGCTCAGCTTCTATGGATGAAGCAAACTCTCAAGGACTATGGCATCCATCTGAAGCATGTGCCACTCTACTGAGACAATGAAAGCGCCATCAAGATTGCCAACAATCCAGTTCAGCATTCGAAGACCAAGCACATTCAGATCCGTCATCACTTTCTCAGAGATCATGTCATGAAGGAAGATATTGATATCATTCACGTCAACACGGAAGAGCAATTGGCAGATATCTTCACAAAGACCTTGGATGAGAAAAGGTTTTGCAAGTTGCAGTGTGAGCTAAATATCTTAGAATCCTCGAATGTCCTGTAATTGGACACACATCCTAATGCTTATGCATGTGATGACTTAGATGTGCAACACACAAAGTAACGTATATCTTCAAATAATGGAGACATACACTCTAAGTGTGAGTACATTAATGCGGAAATCGACTTCGGAGCGCCACGATATTGTGCGCCATTTCTGGGTCTAATATTTCCTATACGGTGGGTAACGCCACCACCAAACTCTTGGTTGAAGTGTTTTTATTGACTTCACATTTGCATGGTCTTCGCATTTGGTTTGTCTTCAACACTATTTTGATCTCATGTTTATCTTCACAATATTGATGTGGTCTCATACTGATATATATATATATATATATATTTGTGTTCTGTCCTCTACAACATTCACTTATAGCTATGTCTTCGTGTTTGAATCTTTTGATCTAAGTGAATGTGATCGGACCCTAACCCCCTCTATGCTTCTACCTCAAATTCTATCTATCCAAATCATATGCATTCTATTGAAACTGTCGATTGTCTTCACTGAATCCTTGTTAGCAGAAGACACAGAGACAAAAATTGAATCTGTTTTAATGCTATATCATTTTTGCCTGAAATCCGGAGAAGCCGGAACGACCACCCGACAATCCAGGCGTTCATGGGAACATGGAACAACTTCCAATTTGTTGCATGCATGCCACATGTCCTTCAGATGTGAACCGCCATGGGCACCTGCATAATAACATTGTGTCGTCCCCGTGTCTATAAAGACACACCTCACCGCGGTCATTATCTCTTCTTCCACCTTCTGTCCTCACACCAAAACCCTAGCGCCTCTGCTAGCTTGCGACGACACCGGAGAAGAAGTGCTTAGCTGCCACGACATCTTCGACGCCGTCTTCACGCCGGCCACAAACCTCGTCCTCTCCGCCGCCGCCGTAGGTGTCTTCCGTCGCCTTTTGGTAATTAAATCTCACTTTTACTGCCCCTTTTGATTCATCAGATTCATCCACTTCAACCAGAAATGGTTTCTAAGCTTGCAAATCTAGATCTATCCGTTTTTGCATCTCATATAATGCCAATTATATTCACTTATGCTTCTCTTCTAGTTAGATTCCTCACTTGTACTTATTCTTGGATTCATACAAATCTAGAACCAACTATCATCAAATAAGTGAATGTCTTCGCACTATGAGGTCAATGTCTTCAAACTAATTTATCTTCAAAATCTTCTAAGAATGCATATGACCTCTTCCCCTTCCCTCGCACCTCTAATGCTGTCACATCTACATGTCCGTTGGAGAATCCCTTGGTTCTCATAGTCTGCATTCATTTGCAGAATTCTTACAGCGACACATCAATTCTCCTGAAGCCAGTTCCTGTTTGACCAGCAGACGGAGGCCATTCACAGTTTTGAAGCCTTTCAGCTTGAATACTATGGCCAATTAAAAATCAGCTAGAAAGGGCAGCAGGTAGCGCCATGGGGATACAGCCAAGGATCTGCCACCAGATCTCTTTGAAATGTACAAGTCAGATCCTGAAGAAACCTATGGTGAGCGCAAGACCCGAATCCAATGGATTCGAAGATATTGGGCAGAGGAATGGTTCAAATACAGATTTTTTTACCACTGAGTATGCTGAAAAGAATGCCATCAAGCGACCATGGGGAGATATCATATACAGAGCTCTGCATCCCAAGTCCAAGCCCAAAGCCATTGCCCAAGGCTTCTATCCTTGCATGGTCCGAGGACCACGGCTTGGAGATGACGACCCATCCAGTTTGCTATGGTGTCATGAAGACAATCTCTTCAAGCGCAACTTTCAGTTTGCCAAAGAGTCTGCCAAGAAGACCAAGAAGCAGTTTGGCCTCGACTTCAACCCAGGTCCATCTGCTCCACGGGCTAATGGCACACGTGATGACAATCCCAATAAAATTGGCCCCTTCTACAACCTGGAAGGCCTCATTGCACATATTGTTGTACAGGGGGCTACGGTGGATCACACAACTGACGAGGCAAATTCTGATGAAGCGCCAGCTCCACCTACATCGCAGAAGCCAAAGAAGTCAAAGGCTTCGAAGCCCTCTACCGCACCGAAAGTTTTGCATGCAAAGCCATTGGCCACTGCACCTCCTGAACCTAGTGTGCAGTTAGAAGATCTTTCTCGCATCTCCAAGAAGAAGGAGAAGCCCAAGAAGAAGCCCATGTAGATTTCTGGGCATGAATTGACTCCAGCTGTCGTTCTGAGGAACAAAGATGAAACCATTGATCTGTCAAGCGATAAAGAATTTGGTGATGATGCTCTTGAGCTTCTGATAAAGAGCAAGCAAGAGGCGGAGATCTTCAACGATCTGCCCTCTTTGATGTAGAAATTATGAACAGCTTCATTGATGAGTGGTTCAACGACCAGAGCATCAACATCTATGATCTTCAGCTGCTAGTGGACATCAGCATCACCTTCCACGAAGCAATTGCAAAATGAGCTGGCCTTGGCTCAGAAGATCGTCGAGCTGAAGAACAATATTGATTTTGAGAAAGCTCAGTTCAAGAAGCACATGGCAAAGCTCAGTGTAGCTGATGTTCAAAACTTCAAGCAGATGTTGCATAACCTCAAGGAGCAGTTTCACTAGAAACACAAGGAAGCCAAAGGCTCAAGAGAGCGGATGAAATACCTCGCAGAGAAATGTGTTCAAGCACACAATGAGGCTAAGAAGCGCAAGGCACTGGGCGCCCTAGCATCGATCCAAGGATAGCTGCCAAACAGAAGAAGAAGTTTGTTGCAGCACACACTGAAGCACAAAGGCAGGATGCACCTAGCATTGTCTTCCCTGCCAACATGACAGGCTCGAAGCCTAAGGTCCCCTCAGCAGCTTCAGAGCTGAAGAAAACAAGGGCAGCTGAAGCTGATGCCAGGAAGCGAAAGCACAAGGATGCCTCTGATGGTGCTCCATCAACCAAGAAGCTGAAGACAAAGTCTTCACAAAAAGAGCGTGCTGCTGCCACACAACCACTGGTTGTTGAGCCCATCTCCATTACACGTCTTGCCTCCTCCAACCAAGAGCATCAACTTGTAGTTCATGAGCCTGCTACCACAGAGGCTCCTAAAGACAAAGAAGTACCAGTTGTTGACCCCATCACAGGTGAAGACATTGGTCGTGAAGACAATGTAGAAGATGATGAAGTCCTTCCTCAAATCGAGCGCCAACCGGTATCATCGCCTGTTCTTTCGAACAGCAAACTCATCAGCTTTGGTCGTCCTTTGATGCCAATTGCTCAGGATGCATCGTGGGCTGATCACCCACAACAAGACACCCCCATTTTAAGATGATACCCCCAGAACTCCAACCCCTCATGTCACCACTCCGGTACTTGATGACGACTACATGGTGCAGACCACTCCATCACCACAGGCGTCGCCCGCATTCTGCAAGCTTCGCAAAGGCCCTAGGCCTCTGGTCACCATGTCGAGCATTCCAGAAGGAGAAGTGCAACAAAGCTCAGTCGCACGTGAAGTGTTTCCTGAAGCCACTCCTACTGTGAATGTCTCTGAGTCTGAAGCCAAAGCCGCTGAAGACATTCCGACTGCATCAGCCGAAGAAAATCGAGAACCAAGACAAGAAGAAAGAGTTGCCACGCACCCTGTCACTCAAGAAGTCATTCTTGAGGAGAACGTGCCCGTGCCTGACCCTCCTGCTACTGAAGAGGAGGTTGAAAACAATAAGGCGGCCCCAACCAACACTGCTGAAGCCAATGACGTTGTCATGGCTGACGACAATGTGGCGCCTGAAGCTGATGTTGCACCCGAAGCTCGTGTGCAACCTGAAGCCCATGTGGATGCTGAAGCCACTGTTCCATCTCCTAGGCCTCACACAATTGAACAGGCCTTCGATCACGGACAGTTGGTCACTGTGAAATGGCCAATCATGGTTCCTCCCACTGCTCCCGGACCTCAATATAAATACCATGTGGAGCATAGGCCTCAGGTCCAGAAGAAAAAGCCCAGACTACCAAGGTTCCCCGGTGCTGCATCATCACGAGGCTCGTTCAGTGTCAACAGCTTCAGGGCTCACAACACATTCTTCTACAGTGACAAGAGCCCATACTCAAAGCCAAAGATCTCATCTGATCGCTTATGGAGCTTTCCACAGTGCAGTTATTACTCCTCTATCTTATACAATCATGAGCGGATCTTTCCTCACATGCTTCTGGATTGTGAAGCCATTTCTTGACTGCCCTGCTTGGAAGAAGCCCTAGACTGTTTCAGAGATGTTGGCCTTCTGCAGTTTGTCACTGATAAAGAGCATTGGAACGAAGAGCTTCTACTGCAGTTCTATGCTACTCTTCACTTTCGTGGCTACAACAGGGATCCGGAGACTTGGGTCCTTGAGTGGATGACAGGAGATGTGCACCATGAAGCCAAATCTCAAGATATCATCGAGCTTACTCCCCTGCCCACTCCAGGTGAATACTATGAACCTGGTTCATAGCTACACATGAATGCATTGGAGAGCATCTTTCAGAAGCCTGAGCCAAACATGAGCTAGATGCTCAGTATGATGAAGCCACTTCCACAAGACGCTGATCCTAAGGAATTCTTTGTCGAAGACCTTGAGTATATACCCTGGACCATTTGTCACACTGTTAGGAGAACTCTATGGCCCATCAAAGGACATTCTCCTATAGCCAAGCTTGAAGGGGCAATGAAGACATTGGTGTTCTATATTCTGAATGGCATTAGCTTCAATGCTCACGATTTCTTCATTAGGCAACTTGCTGCATCAGGAATTGATCTCTTTGGCCTGAAGTTTTATGCTCCATGGGTGATGCGCTTAATCAAGCTTCACTCTTCTGTCAACTATCAGCCCTCTGCGCGCAACCATCTTATTTCTTGCCTGAGGTTGACATGTCTATCGAAGCCATCTACCCTGAGCCTGCCAAGGAACCACTTTATCTTCACAACATTGATCACCAAAGCTTCACGCAACCAATTGAAGGAGTTCTTGCTCCAACTCGTGTCTATCCTCTGGCTGGCAATACACGTGCACCTCATCATGCAACTACTAAAGCCACTGAAAGCACCATTGCTCCATGGCCTCGAAAGCGATCTCGTATGCTCAATGACCGAGGGCTTCTCGTAGCCTTGCATCAGAAACAAGATAGGCACCACGACTGGCTAAAGCGTCAGATATAGAGCATCTTGGGGGACGTCAATCACATCAGAAACTTGGCCACCAAGAACTGATTTGTTGCTCATGAAGCCTGTCGGAGGTCCTGGAAGAGTCTCACACTTCTCTGCTCTGAAGACGATCTTCGCGAAGATGGCTTCACTGAGGGTTTCAAATTTGACTCCACTCCTCCTCACAATGTAAGCTGGCGTCGGACTCCACCCATTGAAGATTCAGAGTATTCATCTTCAGCTGCAACTGTTGTTGCGACAGTCGTCGAAGAAGAAGATGATGCCACTTCACCAGTCATGGCTTCACCGCGTCTCGACACTGCACCAGGCCCCTCTACACCACCCAACGTCAATGTCGACCCTGCACCTTCATCTACTCCTGATGGGAACGAGTAGATGCACTATGTCTTCAAACCTTTTTGGTCCTTCCTGACAAAAAGGGGAGAAGCATATGAGTTGATAGTCTTCAAGCGGGTCCATATGGGTGGTTGCTCTAATTTTTGCTAAGTGGTTACAACTCTCGTTTTCTTTGATACATTTGGTTCTTTTGGTTGTAACACTTAAAATTAATGGACGTCTGCCACTTTTCTGCCACTTTGTGATGCGATGATAAATTCCGCATGAAGTCATTTCACAGACGTCCATTTTTCATTATGCATGCCATTATCTTCGATTATGTCTTTATATGCATAATGAATTGTCTTCATCAGTTGAAGAGGATCTCCACAACTAAAACCTGCCATGTGCATTTGCATTGAAGAGCAAACTACTTATATGCACATCTTCAGGGGGAGCCTTTTGCTACTTATGAAGACAATGCCTTTATCCTTACAATTTCACATACTTTTATCCCCGTTGAAAAATTTAACCAGTTTTTCATCAATCACCAAAAGGGGGGAGATTGTAAGTGCATCTAGTGCCACCCCTAGTTGGTTTTGGAGTATTGACGATAAACTTGGTTGAGGGACTACTGCGTTTGTGAGAATTAAAGGATAACACAGGTAGTAGTCCCTCACTGATTTGGTTTACCTACCAGAGATAACCCCTAAAAATATGTGAAGACATTGAAGACAATGGTGGTCTATGAAGAGATTCACAATGAAGACTATGTCATGAGAAGACATCGCATGAAGACTATGGATTGCGAAGACATAGTTGTTTCGTAGTTTCCTTTTCTTTTTTCTTGACTCATAGGAACCACCGTACTATTATGTGGGGTCCAGGTGATCAAAGTCAGAGTGACTAAAGTGATGCTCAACCAAATCCTATGTCTTCGAGCGAAGACAATGAGAGCAAATCTTATCCAGAGCTGGATAAGTTAGCTTTACTTGTAGCCCAAGTCAAGCTGCCACGTGTGTTTGAAATCTGACCGTTGGACATGTGTTAGTTCCTTAGTGACGCAGGGTCATTTCGGACAAATCAGGTCGGGTTGCCTCCTGGCTATAAATAGCCCACCCCCTACACCATAAATTGGTGGCTTCTTAGAGTTAGTGCACGACTTTTGTCATTTGAGAGCAACCCACCTCCGAAGCCTTTGAGAGAGAAATCATTGCAAGGACAAAGCCCTAAACACCCAGAGCCCAAGAGTGTTAGGCATCACTGAAGTCTTTCTATCTGCGTGATCTGAAGACTTATTACACTTGAGGACTGAGAATCCTCCAGCCGGTTAGGCGTCGCGTTCTTAGCATCCAAGAGTCATTGTGGATCACCGGTGAACGAAGTCTGTGAAGGTTTGGAAGTCTCCCTTGAAGATACCATAGTGATTGGGCGGGGACTGTGTGTCCTTAGCTCAAGGGGAATAAGGTGAAGACACGGTCTTCTGAGTTGAATCTCAGCCTCCCTAACCAGACGTACAGTTGTCACAGCAACTGGAACTGGTCCAACAAATACCTATCCTCACCAAGCAACTGGTTCTATCTCTTACCTCTCTTTACTTACTGTTTATCTTCGTGAAGTCATTGCCTGCTTGCATGATCTGATTGACTTCACTGTGTGAAGACTATTGTTGATTGACTTCATACTATCTTCCATCTTGATCCATACTACCTAGCTGTTGATAGTCTTCGTGCTTTCACTTCATTGCTTACTTGACTATGGCTTGTCTAATGTAGTCTACCTTCCACTGCATATCAATAGGTTCATTTCTACTGTTTGTCTTCAAAACCCCATGTTTTGAAGACTTCCATAAAAATCGCCTATTCACCCCCTCTAGTCGATAACTAGCACTTTCAAGACTACACATACTTTGTGAGACAAAAGGTGGGGCCATTATTAATGATATAGTATTATACTAAAGGGACTAACTATTGTAAGCAGGCTACGTATTAGGTTGGTTCTAGATGATGTGTCATCTTCACATAGCCGGATGTTGGCTATACTATTAACCATGCTCTAAGTGTGGTGTGAGTCAGAAAATTTATTAAGTCATCAATTAATAATTAACAGATGCCTTAATTACTTAGCCATTTCTGATTCTTTGGATAGTGGGGCTATTATTGACTTGGACATGGGGTTTGGGCCAAAGGCCTACTATTATACAGTACTTGGTCTTACTCGCATGACTGACCTGACAGGCTCTACCCTAGCCGCCGCTGTATCATATGGTTTCGCACCGTTCGAGATCTTAGTGCCGCCACGAAATTCTTCTCCATTCCCCCTTCTGGCGTGCACCGCGAGAAGGGACAACAGTCCTCCCAACCCCGCCTTTCGTGATCCTGTACGGGAGAGGGCGATCAAGTTATTGGGGAGCACACTCCTGTGACTGCTGCCAGCGACGACTTCCTCAACGGCAGCCTTCTTCCCCGACCTCAATAACCTCTTCATCAACGACATGAGTGACAACATCAACCACATCGATTCTGCTCCCGCTGTACAGTATGTGATTTGTCCTCCTGGTTTAGTCTGCATCATTACTTTGATCTTTGCAATTCTCGTCATGATCTATTTACTGTTGATTCGGATTACATCTCATAGTAAATTGCTCATATATTCAACATTCCAATCCAAAAACCTGATTATAGGCAATTTACTCCGAGTGGTTTTGTTGCGCTTTTGATGGCGCCTACTTTTAAGGGGGTGCAATATAAAAGGTGGCGCATAAGAGCAGTATATTGGTTTCAGATCATGTACTGCTATGATGCCACTAAGGGTAAGCCTAAGGGCGATCTTAATCCTACAAAGCAGGAAGCTTTTGAGAACATGGATACCCTCTTCAAAGCCGCCCTGCTGAGTGTTCTTGACGATTCCATTATGGATTCATATATGTCGTTTGACAGCGGCAAAGACAAGTGGGCTACGCTCGAGGTCATGTTTGGGGCCTCAGTCGCTGGCAACGAGTTGTACGTCATGGAGCAATTCTGTGACTACAAGATAATTGATGAGCGCTCTATTGTTCAGCAGACTGATGAGATACAGTCACTCGCTAAGGAACTTGAGTACTTCAAGTGTGTGTTGCCGGACAAATTTGTTGCTGGGACCATTATTGCCAAGTTTCCACCTTCGTGGAACGATTTTTCTACTTCTCTGAAAAACAAGAGACATGAGTTTTCCGTTTCGGATCTCATTAGCACTCTTCATTTTGAAGAGAAGGAGAGAGCAAAAGACACACGTGCTTGGGTCACTGACGGAGCTTCTAGTGCCCACCTGGTACACGAGAAGAACTTCCCGCCCAACCAGCCCCAAAACAACAAGAACAAATCTCAGGGGAAAGGCAAGTTTGATGCAAAGAACAAACCGTCACATTCTACCAACTTCAAGAAGAATTCTCATAACGGGAAGGGATACAAACCTCAATTTTGGTAGCACCGCACAAAACTTATATGGCTGCATCTACCTGCTGTCAGCCAACCTCATGGTGCTCTAGGTATTCCTACATTAATACTAGGTACAATCACCATCGCAAGATGAAATAAGCTTATTCATACGTTGACTTGTTGATTGTAGTGCGGAACAATCCTGTCATATGTGGAGTAGCAAACAAGCAGTGCAGCTGAAGGTGGAAATCAACCAAGGACTTATGAAATTAAATATAATCTTCCTCAGGCAGGTCAGTATCCCCTTCGTCCAGATGATCATGTTTTGTCATGCCGAGCTATTGATATGTGCTACTGTTTTGCAACACCGTTTAAGTATAGCTATTGTTTTCCTATCTTTTCAGATTTAGGACAATGAAGATGATTTTAGTGGAACTGCACAATATGGACTCATGTTGAGTCATCTCTATTGCCTCATGTGTTTGCTGCAAATGTGTCAGCATCAATTGCAAGATGAGCAGCTAGCTAGTTGTGGAGTTGCCAACATGCTCAAAGTGCTCACGACATTGAGGAGAAACAAGCATGCCTAAGAAATTAAGGAAATTAATGCATGCGCAGGGAGGCCTTTGCTCAGAGATGCATCAACCGATTTTCTTTATTCCACACCTTCTCACAGCTTTGTATTGGTTACAGTATGGTGAATCATTGAGATGCATAAACATGCTGAACTTTTGTTCTTCTGAATGTTAGTATGCATACTGTATCTTCTGAAAGCTTAGTTTAATGTAAATGTTGACTATCCTGTGAACCTTCACGATCTAGTAACTGTATTGTAGGCCTGTTATATGACACCTCACTTTGCCGCGCTACGCGACCAGTGTTAGTGTCTGCATCCAGTACCGCATCCTCTAAATTGGTGGATGCCAAGTTGAAAAAGGTTACCGATGAGTAGCCATAAGCTAGAGGCGTCTCTTTTTTGTCTTTCAAATGGGCAATAAGCTGGAGAGTGTGTCGGGTTGCCTCTAGTGTTAAGGCCTTCCAGTACGAAACACGGGCAGCCGACTGGGCCGATACAAAAGCCTATCCATCTTAAAGACCATTTGTTTTTGTTTTTTGTGAGGAGAAGTCCATATTTCTTGAAGAGGGAGTGATCCTAGAAAAACCCTCCTTCCTCCTCGTTTCCACTTACACGACAGCTCGCTAGACTCTCCCGCTTCCGTAGCCCCCCAATTCCCCCCACTCCCAATCTTCCTCACTCGTCCAGAAAACCCCCGCTCACCTTCTTCCTCACTAGTATAGAAAATGCATGCTCCTCTTCTTCCAATCATACAGAAAACCCCAGCCCTTCTTCTTCCCCACTCGCACTACCACTAGGCTCGTCTCTGGCTACTCTACTCAAACCCGTGAGCTCGTCGCGACGCCAACAAGGAAAATGGAGTCGGCTGGCCCCAGCACCAAGAAGATGAGGCTCCTGCTAGCGGCGATGCCGATTGTAGACCCCGCACCCGACAGCGCGGGGAGAAGCGCCGAGCCCCCCTACCCGGATCTGAGGAACTAGTAGAATCTTCGGTGGACTGCATCAGCGGTCTCCCGGACATCATCCTTGAGGAGATCATCTCGCTTCTCCCCACCAAGGATTGCTGCTGCACACAAGTCCTCTCAACTCGGTGGTGTCCTCTATGGTGCATCACGCCCATCAATCTCGACTGTCGTCAGATATCTGTCCTTCCTGAATTTGATCTCCTTAGATCCATCGTCTCCTCTCGCTAGCAGGGCCTCGTTCAACGCCTCTGCATCCCGACATGCTACCTTCTATCCATACCCGGCATGGTGGACGTTTGGCTAACATCCCATGAATTCGGAAAACTCCAGCAGTTTGAGTTCTAACATTACCACGAAAGTTTCATACCATGAACATGCCAAGAATTCATACCCACACTACGGTTGTCCATCTCGCTGTTTTCCTCCTCTCTCCACACCGCCACCTTTGCCCGGTGCCATCTACCAGACAATCTAGTACAAATGCTTCGACTCCCACTGCTAAAAAAACTTTCGCTTGTGGTGGTTTATCTGTCGGAGGCCTCACTGTACAGCATCATCCACTCCAGTTGCCTTGCCCTGGAGCGCTTGCTAATTGTTTTGGGAATAGAAATCCCTATCAGTTGTCTCAAAATAAAGCTGCCTCACCTTAAGAGCATTGGAATTTGTTTTGAAGGAGAGAAGCTCATCATCGAAGATGCCCCTTCACTTCAAAGGTTGCTCCTTCATAATTGTTATAGAACTTCGCAAATAATTATTGTCTCTGCGCCCAGACTGGAGACCTTGGGTGTAATTCGTGATCCATTTGATGATCACAACAAGTTGGTGTTTGGCTCCACACTTTTTCAGGTACCGTATATTATCATCTACACATTTGTAATCAAAAGCTGCATATTTCGTTTGTGCGCATAAGTTTTATATCATATTGGTGTACACTTTGGGAACTAATATCATGTTATATGCTCAATGAAGAGTTTGTCCATCGATAGCCTATCAATGCTGTTGGATTCTGTCAAGATCTTATATATCGGAATGTTTAGTTTTGATCTGAACATAATTATTGGCTTGTTGTGATGCTTTCGGTCTCTGGATAATTTATATATAAAGGTGATGATTTCATGCACATTGAAAGACCGTACATATTGTACTAGAATTTACCGTTCAGCTGTTGCTCTTTCGACATACTCTTTTTTCAGACCTTAACTGTTTTCAAATCTTCATGTCTACTTACGTATTGCAACCACATGGACAAAAATGTATAACCAATCAGTGGTGTAATAAGCACCAGGATTTTCTCAGTTGTCATGACATTCGTTTGAGGACAATAACGATGGAAAGACATGCATCCAACCAGGCAAACAAAAGCTTTGTCACATTCTTCCTGTTGAATGCGAGGTTACTATTGTCCATGAGGCTTAAGTTTTACAGCAAGAGATTTCTCACGGACGGACACGTCGTATAGCAAAAAAGAAGTTTCAGGTGGACAAATGGACTTCTAAAAGTGCTCGGCTTCTATTTACAACAAGTTGTAGTCATCCTGAAATAATTTTTTTGTACAGGATGTTGATTTTATGGATCAGACTGATCCATTTGTTTGTGACTGCGAAAAAGAGTGGTTGGGTTAGATGTTATTGCCATGTTCAATCTGGGTTTTGTCTAAAAATTTGATGAACAATTAATCCTTGGGCTTTTTGTACCGTTCGTAAGCTTAAGTTGCATGTTGTTGCCCTCGTACTCCCCTCCACCTGCCACTGCACTGCTGCATCTTCCATGGCTGATGTTTGTTCCTGTCTGAGGCCTCACCGTCGTTCTCCACCTTGGTTCCCTCGCTGTGCCCGCCGTCGTCTGGCATTGTCAACATGGTCAAAAACCAAGAGGAATCAAGAGATGACTATATGTGGAGAGGCTGACAGTAGGGACCCACCAAGGTCATTGCATTACGCAAGCAGGTGCCTCGTTATTACAAGCCAAAAAATACTTCCTCCAAATTGTTTGACAACTAGGTCCCACGCCATTGTCAATGTAGTCAATAAACGAGAAAATTACACAACGAGCGGATAACACCAGGGACCCAACACCTCGGCCAGTTGTTTTTTAGTTTTAGAGACGGAGCTCAACTGCGCGTTGTGTGGGGGTTGTGGCCCGTGTAGCCCACGCTTACGCTTTTATTTGAGCACATGACGAGCCCAGTTGATATCTTTTTTTCTTTATGAAAATGGCTAGCCCTGTTCTTTTTTTTTGTAGAATACCAAAACCAAGGCCTACTTGCTTTTCTCAGCCCTGTTGGGCTGCAAATATTTCAAGACGAGGAGGGATGTAAGTAGTAAGAAATGGGCTTCCCCAGAAAATGGGTTATAAGTTGTAAGAAATGGGCTGTAAATTTTTAAACCAAAGCCAACCGACAATTACATTAAAATATCATTTTTTGCTGGATTTCTCTACTCTCTACTCTTGTAAAAACCAAAGCCAACTGGCAATTACATTAAAATATCGTCTTTTCTCCCACAAGATAAACTACTCATACAAATGCATGTTCATGTTTCATGCAACGCACGGGCATCTTACTAGTTAAGATTTTAAATTTCATTCATTTTTCTGTGGAGAATTGTTTTTTGAATTTTATTTTGATATAATTTTTTAAAAATTATTTTTAACGTGACTCAAAATTTCATGATTAAAAGTGTTCAGACCCCACCGAAATATGCAAAATTTCGTTGAATTTTTTAGCAGTGCCAAGAATATATGGTTTTTAATGCTAATAAAAAGAATATGGGCTTCAAATATCCTTAAGAATTAGTAATCTGTAATTATTGAAAATACTGGCAAATGGTTGATGATGACGTTGTCCTAATTTTTTTTGACGCGTACGCAAGGCTTTCTCAACTTAGTCAACACAGAGCAGTGATTGTTGGATGTCCATCCAACGTCCGCCGTGCTTCTTCAATCTCTGTTCTTCCTGCTCGAGCTGCCCAATCCAGCGCCGGCGGGACTGCCTGCTCCCTCCTCCCGTGGCTGGTTGTGCTGCCGCCACGCCATCCCTCTACCCAACCGCACATCCTATTATTTTCCGGTGATGTCAGACTCACCCTGCAGCCGACCAGTCAGCGCTCGTACTCCCCTCAGCATGGGCATCCACTACGGTGGCTTTGCCGGCTCTGGGTCATTCCCTTCCTAGGCCTCGCCCTCGTCCACCGCGTTTGTGCTCTCGGTGCGGCGAGGTCAACACGGTCAACATACAACAGCCATTGGAAGAGGCTGACAGTTGCGGCCCACACAGGGAAATGCCTCCTTATTACACGCAAAATAATGATTCCTCCACCTGATAACTGGGACCCACCGGAAGGGCCTCTGTATTCCACAAAAAAAATGTTCCCCTCGCTGACAGCTCGGACCCGCAAGCTATATCTTCGCACGCAAGGAAGTGCCTCCTTATTACGCACAAAAAAATGAATATTCCCCCTACTAGCCAGGACCCACCATACTGTGAGGCAGACTTGTGGGCCTACTAAGTTGACGGGGATGGAGGGCTTTGTCAACTTAGTCAATATGAACGATTTTAGCTCCAGTGACCGTACGATGTTCATCCAACGGCCGTAGTGCTTCTTCAACCTCTGGTTTTCTTGCTCCAGCCGCCCAGAGCAGCGCCGGTCGTGTCGCCTGCTCCTGCCTCCCATGACCGGCTGGGCTGCCGCAGAGGCCTGACTGCCCCCTACTACTCCCACCGCTGGCCAGGCCCTGCAGCGACGGTAGCCTCACACCGCAGCCGAACCAGTGAACCCTTGTACTCCTCTCCGCGTGGGCTTCCACTACCGCGTCTTCCCCGACTCCGTGTCGTCCCCTTCCTAGGCCTCGCCTCGTCCACCGCCCTGGTGCTCTCGGTGCGGCGTGGTCAACGTGGTCAACGTGGTCAAGGAACAACTTCCATCGGAAGAGTACTGTACATGGTGAGGCTGACAGCTGGGTCCACGGCCGCAGCAAGGAAGTGCCTCCTTATTACGCGCAAAATAATGATTCCTCCACCTGATAGCAGGGACCCACCGGACGGGCCACCATATTTCGCAAAAAAATGTTTCCCCCCTGACTGATGGGACCCACCAGCTACATCTTCGCACGCAAGGAAGTGCGTCCATATTACGGGGGAAATGATTCGCCCCCTGACTGCTGGGACCCACCAGCTACATCTTCGCACGCAAGGAAGTTCCTGATAGTCGGGACCCACCTGGTCAAAGCATATGTAGCGTAGTCATTCTGGTCGCGAACGTGTACGTACATACTAGTCGATGTAGAGGCGCGCATGTGTGGTAGTAGAGGCACGCACGTGTGGTAGTAGAGGCGCGCACGTAGCATGTACACGTACGTACAGCAGCCGGAGTGGAAGAAAGAAAATACAGCCATGTACGTACATACGGGCGGGGTCTCAAACGCCTTCTCGCGCATACGTATGGCCAGGCCTTGTGTACATGGCTGTGGCTGGGTCGGAACGGAGAAACTGTGTCGTCGTCGTGTTCATGGGGAGACAACGGAATGCATCATGTTCATCGGGAGGTAACAAAACGCTTGCTGTTCATCGGGAGCCAACCGGCTTGGACAGAACAACCGATGGAAACGACGCCTGGCGTACCGCAAAACAGAGGAAACGGCCTTTCGTTTGACCGACCACAGTGGAAATGGGATCCTGTTCATCGGGAGGGGTTTGGCATACCGCAAAACGGAGGAAACGGACCTCCTACGGTCGAAACGGGGCCTGTTGATCGGGAGGGTTGTGGCGTACCGCAAAATAGAGGAAACAGACTTGTGTTGGAGCGCTACGGTCGAAACGCGGGTCCTGTTCATCGGGAGGGGTGTGGCATACCGCAAAATAGGACTCCACGGGATACTGTTCATCTCCACCGTCGACCTCCTCCAGCCTCCACGGGCTCCTGTTCATCCACCGTCGACCTCCTCCAGCCTCCACCTGCAACCGTTCATCCACGGGCTCCTGTTCATCCAGCCTCCACCGCGCGCTCCTCCACCGGTTACTGTTCAACCTACCCTCCCCACAGGGTCCTGTTCAACCACCCCTCCATGGGCTACTGTTCATCCAGCCCTCTACCGGCCACTGTTCAACCAGCCCTCCATCGGCTACTGTTCAACCAGCCCTCCATGGGGTCATGTTCATCCAGCCCTCCACGGGGTCCTGTTCATCCATTGGCTCGATCGATCGGAGTACTTTTCATCCAGCGGCAACGACCTCTACTACCACGGCTCCTGTTCATCCAACCCCCACCGGGAACTGTTCATCCAAACCCCCCAATAACGCTCACTGTTCATTAAGGGAAGGAGCCAGTAGTGTTCGATCGGCTTCAGTTAGCAGCAGTAGCAAAGGAATCAGCTCACGTAGCCTACAGTGCAATTACTTGGGTTCAGTTAGAGCCCAACGCCTTGCTCGGGTTCAGTTAGTGCGCAACGCCTCGCACACACGTGCATACGTATGAGAGAAATGCGCATCGCTCGGCCCCCGACCACCCACCGTAACCGGGAACTCCCCCGATATTTTCCTCGCCCTCGCTTCTACCACGGGTTTCTTCGTTATGGACGGCCCAAAGAATGTCATGCAACTAAGTCTCCGGCCCTCCCAGGACGAAAAGCCCATTTTCTGTCATGATTTTTGGTCATAGGAGTAGGACCCCGCCACATATATGATGATACCAGGTTTTGTCACAATTATCGTCATAGAAGTGTCATAAGTATGACAGAAGAAAAATTTGTTCGGCCCAAAATGTCACGGATGTGTCTTTTTTTGTAGTGAAGGTCGCCTTCCTCAAGGCTTCGGGCGTGAACCTTGCGGCTATGGTAGCGGCGCAAGGATTGCTGGTAGCGAGCGGCTCGCACAGTAGCCTGAAGACGATCTTCCTCAAGGAGCGTCGCATCATCTTGGCGCAACTGCTCTTGCTCAAGCTCATCATAAGAAAGCACTCGAGGTGACCAGTATATGAGTTTCATGGGGAGAACTGCTTAGCCCCGTATACCAGGGCAAAGGGCGTCTGGCTAGTGGCTCGATTTGGTGTCGTCCTGATTGACCAAAGAACCGTTGGCAACTCATCCATCCAGCGCCTTCCGCGCTTGCGTAGCTTGTCAAAAGTTCTGGTCTTGAGGCCTCGCAGCACTTCTGCATTTGCTCTCTTATCTTGTCCATTACTTCTGGGATGAGCAACAGAAACAAAATAGACCTTGCCGCCGAGGTCTTGAATGTTCTGCATGAAGGTGCGGCTCGTGAACTGCATGTCGTTGTCGGTAATGACTCTATTCGGCACACCAAAACGGCAGACTAGTCCCTTAAAGAACTTGATGGCTGACTATGATGTCACCTTCCTCACTGGCTCCACTTCTGGCCACTTTGTGAACTTGTCAATTGCAACGTACAAGTACTCAAAGCCCCCGACAGCACGGGGAAAGGGGCCCAGTATGTGGAGCCCCTAGACCGAAAATGGCCAAGAAAGAGGGATTGTTTGAAGGGCCTGGGCTGGCTGATGGAGCTTCTTTGAATGGAACTGGCACGCTTCACACTTGGTTACTAGTGCAGTCGCATCCTGGAGAGTGGTGGGCCAGAAGAAACCTTGCCAGAATGCTTTGCCGGCAATGGCTCTCGACCCTATGTGGGAGCCACACATGCTTCCATGTATCTCTGCCACCATGCTGGACCGATGGGCTACTTTCTCTGCTTCTTCATGTTCCTCAGGGAGTTCCCCTATTTAGAGGAAACAGATGGTGCGCTGCGCCCATGCCGGAGCCTGGGGCTCGATGGCAAGGACTAAAGGCTCGTCTATGGCTAGAGGGGTAGCTGCCTATACAATCAGGGCTTGAGGCCCCGCCGGAGGTTGCCGCTCCCCGGCGAGTCTGGGGCACCCGACAATGTCCTTGCCAGCGGCCCCTGGGAGCTCAGCCGAAAAGTACTTGTCGGGGCCTGCCTTCCTTCGTTTGTTCTGTCCTACTGATGGCTCAACAGATGGCTGGGTTAATTGAAGCACAAAGGTACCTGGTTCCACATGCATCTTTAGGGCAGCATGCTTTGACAGGTCATCGGCAATGGTGTTCTCTGCTCGGGGACATGCTCTGCTTGTAGACCGTCAAAATGCTCCTCCAACTTCCTCACCTCATCCACATAGGCCTCCATCAGCGAGCTCTGGCAATCCTTGTTGACTTGATTGACGACGAGCTGCGAATCACTTCTGATGATGAGCTTCCTGATTCCGAGGTCTGCCGCGATCTTGAGACCGGCAAGCAATCCCACATACTCCGCCATATTGTTCGTTGATTTTTCCCGGGGAAAGTGCATCTGGACTACGTACTTGAGGCGCTCTCCGTGGGTGCGACGAGTAATACGCTGGCACCAGCACCTTGCAGTGAGAAGGCTCCATCGAAGTACATGATCCAATCATGTCTTGTCTCCTTGCCGGGAATGGTAGTTTCTTGAATCTCTTCGTCGGGCATTGATGTCCATTCTGCTATGAACTCTGCCAAAGCTCGGCTCTTGATTGTCCAAGTACTCTCAAACTTGAGGCCAAAGCTCGACAGTTCCAAAGCCCATTCCACAATCCTCCCAGTTGCATCCGGGTTGTGCAAGATTCGTTGGAAAGGGAGGCGGGTGACGACGGTGATCTCATGTGCTTGGAAATAGTGACGCAGCTTTCTCGAGGCCATAAGGAGACCGAAAAGCAGCTTCTGCATACTAGAATACCTTGATCTAGCCCCCTGCAAGAGGGAGCTGATAAAATAGATCGGGTGCTGCACCACCTTATTCTTCTGTTCAACTTCGCCCATCTGCGCAGACTCTGTCTCGCCGGGACCGGGCCTTGCTGGCAGTTCCTCTTTGCCGGTGCCAGGCCCTGCCGGGGAGAGCCTCAGCCCATCATCCAACAGCTCCGCTGCTGTTACTGCCGCTTCTTCCTCAATTTCTCTCTGTGCCACCAGTGCGGCACTGACCACTTGATTTGTTGCTGCTAAGTATAGCAGCAATGGCTCTTGTGGTTTAGGCGCAACTAGTATTGGCGTGGAGGAGAGGTACCTCTTCAAGTCCTGCAGCGCCGCCTCTGCCTCCGGAGTCCATTTCACTAGACCCGCCTTTTTCAGAACTTTGAAAAAGGGGAGGGCGCACTCAGCAGACTTGGAGATGAATCTACTTAGGGCGGCAACGCGGCCGGCGAGCCTACGGACATCTTTGACCCATCTTGGCGCCTCAATCTGCTCAATTGCTTTGATCTTGTCGGGATTTGCTTCGATTCCACGGTGAGACACAAAGAACCCAAGAAGCTTGTCGGACGGGACACTGAACACGCACTTCTTTGGGTTGAGCTTGAGGTTGATCTTGCGTAGATTTGCAAATGTTTCTTCCAGATCTTGCACGAGCGTGGCCCTGACATTGGTTTTGACCACTATGTCATCCATATAACCTTCCATGTTCCTATGCAGCTGGGGCTCAAAACCAATTTGGACCGCTCGGGAAAACATCGAACCAGCACTCTTTAACCCAAAAGGCATTCGTACAAAATAGTACGTACCACATGGGGTGATGAACGCGGTCTTTTCTTCGTCTTCCTTCATCATGAAAATCTGGTGGTATCCTGAATAGGCATTGAGGGACGACAGCAGGTCACACCCGGCAGTGGAGTCCACAATCTGGTCGATGCGTGGCAGGGGGAAAGGATCCTTTGGACAGGCTTTATTGATATCTGTGTGGTCAATACACAGCCTCCATTTCCCATTCGCCTTACGCACCACCACTGGATTGGCCAACCACGTGGGGTGGAGTACTCCTCTAACCAGGCCTTCCGCCTCCAACTTCCTGATCTCCTCGATGATGAGCTCTTGTCGCTCCAAAGCTTGCTTCCTGACCTTCTTCTTGACGGGCGCGCATGAGGACAGACAACAAGACGGTGCTCAATCACCTCCCTGGGAACGCCGGGGATGTCGGATGCTTGACATGCAAACACGTCGACATTTGCTCGCAGGAAGGCGACGAGCGCGCTTTCCTTTTTGTTGTCCAGGGTGGAGCTTATGGTAAAAGCCCCGCCCGTGTCGTCCCCCTTGACGGGCACCCTCTTGGTCTCTGGTGGTGCTGCCTTGGATTTCTTGCTTTTGCCGGTGGAGCTCTATGGCACGTCCTCGACGGGAGCGCTGCACTCCGAAGAGGCGCGCTTGATGGAGTGGGTGTAGGAGGTCTTGCCGGAAGAGGTCTTGCCGGTTTTCTTCTCTCCCAGGGTTTCAGCGGCAGGAGAACGTGCCTTGGCGGCAGTTGCTGCAACTGCCTCCCGGTAGAGTTGGTCGGCGCAGGTGAGCGCGTCTTTCTTGTCGGTGGGGACGGTGATGATCATAAGTGGCCCGAGCATACTCAACGTGTTGTAGGCGTAGTTTGATGTCGCCATGAACTTCGCCAGCGCTGGGCGGCCAAGGATCCCGTTGTAGGGCAAGGGGATCTTGGCAACATCAAAGACGATCTTCTCCGTCGTATAGTTCATCTCGCCCCCGAATGTAACGGGCAACGTGATTTTACCTTTCGGCTGACTCCTCCCCGGGTTGACCCCTTGGAACATGCCCGTCTCCTCAAGGTCTCCATCGGGGATTTGCAGCCTCTTGATCACGGAAGGCGAGATCAAGTTCAGTCTGGCCCCACCATCCACTAGCACTTTTGTTACCTTGAAGTTGTGTATTGTTGGTGAAACCAACAACGGAAAACACCCGACTGAAGTTGTGCGATTAGGGTGGTCCTCAATGTCAAAAATGATAAGGGTGCTGAACCACTTCAGTGGCTTCTGGGCATCGATCGATGGTTCTGTCGCGGTAATCTCACGCGCCCACTACTTCAGTTGGCGGTGAGAGGTGTGCAACGAGGCGCCACCGTCGATGCACATGGCCTCCGTAGCTTTCTGGAACTCGTGCTCGCCGGACTTGTCATCCCCATCATGATCATCATCTTACCCCTTCTTATCACGGCCCTGAGCGGGTCTCTTTGTTGACTATCCTTGCCGCGGGGACCTCCTTGGCCACCATGCTTCTTGCCGGACCCCTCAGCACCATCCTGACCCTTCTCCTTGTCCTGCCTTTCATATTCAGCTTTCTGCTTCTCTGCAAGCAGCTCAACCTGTCGGCAGTTCTGGAGGTCATGGCCCTTGGTGCAATGGATCTTGCAGTACTGTTTGTCGGAGCCTCCTGGCTTGTTGGCAGCCGCCAAGGCCCGGAAGGCGGCGCACCCGGCAACTTCCTTGTCGGGGTTGTCTGCCTTGGCCTTCTTGGTGGCGCCGGGGTCGCCGGATCCCTCAACGGGAAGCATAGTCTTTCCCTTGCGCTTCATGTTGCGGCGTCGACCCTTCTTCGTCGGGGCGACGACGTCTTCATCCGTGGAGTCTGTTTCCGCCCCGGCGTCCTCATCGGAGTACTTCCTTCCTCGGCTCGAGCACATCTATCAGCCAGAACATAAAGTTCGGCTACATCCTTAACCTTGTTCATCGCCAGCTCTTCATGGATCTTGCGGTTGCATACATTCTGATGGAATGCACCGATGACAGCGGCGGGGTGAACATCTGGGATGGTGTAATGTACACGGCTGAACCTTTGTATGTATTTGCGCAGGGTCTCGCCGTCCTTCTGGGGGATGACATGCAGATCACTTGCCTGGCCAGTAGCTTGGTGGCCTCCGGTAAAGGCGCCAACAAACTCGTGGTACAGATCCGACCATCTAGTGGCAGGTGCATCAACCATGACATGACGTTGGGTTAAAGTGCCAACGGAAAGTTGTTGGCGAGCACCTTGTCGTCACGAGCCCCGGAGGCTTGCATCGCGATGGTGTAGATGATGAGGAACTCCTATGGGTGAGTCTTGTCGTTGTACTTTTCCCCAACATCAGGCTTGAACGTGCAGTGGGAGGGCCACTGGAACTGCCGCAGCTCTCGGGTAAAGGCTGGACAACCCGCCGCGTAAGGCAGGTCGCCGGAGCCCCCTGGCGCTAGGTGGTCCATAGTAGGCCCCGCACGCTGATCTGACTATTGGCGCGCTTCCCGCCGTCACTCGATGGTGGTTCGAGCATCTTCCTGAGCCCGCTCTCGAAGAACTCGACGTCGTGGTTCGCGGGTCGGACGATGCCGTGGAAACATTGTCACAGGCGTCGGCCCGACGGGCCGACGGCTGCTGTTGTTGGCATGGGGGAGGAGAGTGCACCATGGTCGCAGCACCCCTGGTCCTCCCAGCTCCAATGTGCACCGGCTCTACAGAATGCCGGCACGAGGGTCCCGCTAACTACGGCTCATCTTTGTTGGCGAAGCTGATGGGGCTCCGAATGGTGGCTCTCCACTCGTCGAGCTTCTCTGCGGCGGGAGGAAAGTCGAAGAGCAATTCCACGCGTGCCAGTGGTTCTGCTAGCATGGGTGGCGATGAAATCTGCATGGACCGTGACGCGCTCCAACTTCTAACCACGTTAGAAGGAGCTCTATCACGGTCTCGTGGTCGCACGCCGCTTCCGTCAGCGTTCGGGCGCGCACGCCGCCTCCGTCAGCGTTCGGGCGCGCACGCCGGCCTGGTGCATCAGCGTGGGCTCTTCCCGTGGCCACGCCCAGGGGCACCGGCGTCACGGTGTTGTTCATCACGCGTGGCCTGGGGAGGTCGCGGCGTGGACGCCGGCTGGGGCGTCCGGGAGGTCGCCGCGCCGCCTGTCGGCAGCACAGCCACGCCCCCGGGCCTAGCTGCGTGTGGCTCGTCGTCTTGGACCCGAATGACGCCGCTCGCCTGGCTCCGATTGCCAGAGTGCCGTGCATGCTCGCGGGTCGCGCCTCCGATGCCATCCGTGGCCACTCCGTCGCCCGCCCGCGCTGGTGCGGACGGGCCGGCTTCGTACCACCCGATCGCTGTGATCCCCTTCTTCTTGGGGGGCATGGTGATGATGAAGTCGATGCGCTAACTTCCAAACCGGATTTTCACAGCTTGCGCCCCCTACCTGGCGCGCCAAAGATGTCAGGGAAAAGGAAACCTATGGGATCATAGGGAATCCCTACTACGGTTGACGGGGCGCGGGGCTGTGGAAAGAGCGGGTTTAGAAGATCAACGCGGGGGAATTTTATCCAGGTTCGGGCCGCAAGCGATGCGTAATACCCTAATCCTTCTTTGGTGTATATTTGGTGTTCATTAGTTCTTGAACTAGCTGCGGTGCTTCCTAGCCCAAAAAGTTCGAATCCTTCCTCTGTAAGCCTCGAGCCTCCTTTTATAGTCAAAGGGGTTCGCCCCAGTGGCACATAGGAGATGGAAAGTATCTACAGTGTACAAGTCTATCTCTAGGAACCACAGGACAAACACATTTAATGCGCTGTCAACGTGCCCTCTTGCTTTACTAGGGATGGCACAGGAGCTCGTCTTGTCCGTCGCCGCCTTGCCTTGCTTCGACACGTGTCCAAGCTGACGAGGCATGCAGCACCACGCTAGCTGGCTGGCTGCTGCACTGGTGCAGTCGCAGGGTCTTCTCAAAGATCTGCATGCCACCACGCATGTGCTTGCCTGGTTGGCCTAGAAGCTGCATGCTGCCACGTAGGTGTGTGCCTAGTTGGCAGGCTGGCTGCTACGTCGAAACGACCGTGGGGCAGTGAAACCTTGGTAAGTGTGGGCCTGGTTGTGGCCATGCAGATATCCTCGGCAAGGGTCTTGCCGGGTTTTTGTGGTCGTCCCCGGCAAGGATCTTGCTAGGGGCCTTCGTCTTCTGGTTCTTACCCAGTCTTTTAGGCCTCTGTTTGTCACAAAGATCTAGATGCCACCATGCAAGCGCTCCCAAGCCTTGGTCTTGACGTTGTCGATGGCGTCATAATCCTCCGGCTCAAAGGTGGCGGTCTCGATGGTGATGGGCAAGTTTCCCCAGCAAGGCTCTTGCCGGGGCAGTGTAGGTCGTCCCCGGCAAGGCTCTTGCCGGGGGAAACCCATATTGTCCCTTTGCTCTTCGCGCCTCTGGCTTCAACGCTGCTCGGGTAGTCTTGTATCTTCGCTTCCTCTACCCCGCCAAGCGTGGTCGCAGGTTTGGCTACGACTGCCCGTGCACAAGTAAATGGGTACAGAAGGCCCCTACTTTTGTACACCGATAATGTTGTTGTTGATGAATGGCCCGTGCTACCGTTCCCTTGAATTTTAATGCGTTCCTAGAGAAAACTAAGTTGAAAGATGATGGTAGCAACTACATGGACTAGGTCCATAACTTCAGGATTATCCTCATTGCTGCACAGAAGAATTACGTCCTTGAAGCACCGCTAGGTGCAAGGCCCGCTGCAGGAGCAACTTCGGACGCTATGAACGTCTGGCAAACTAAAGCTGATGACTACTCGATAGTTCAGTGTGCCATGCTTTGCGGCTTAGAATCGGGACTTCAAAGACGTTTTGGACGTCATGGAGCATATGAGATGTTACAGGAGTTGAAGTTAATATTTCAAGCAAATGCCCGAGTTGAGAGATATGAAGTCTCCAACAAGTTCTACAACTGCAAGATGGAGGAGAATAGTTCTGTCAGTGAACACATCCTCAGAATGTCTGGGTACCATAACCACTTGACTCAGCTGGGTGTTAATCTTCCTGATGATAGTGTCATTGACAAAGTTCTTCAATCATTGTCACCAAGCTATAAAAGGCTTCGTGATGAACTATAATATGCAAGGGATGAACAAGATGATTCCCGAGCTCTTCGCAATGCTAAAGGCTGCGGAGGTAGAAATCAAGAAGAAGCATCAAGTGTTGATGGTTAAAAGACCACTATTTTCAAGAAGAAGGGGAACTTCAAGAAGAATATCAAGCAAGCCACTGCTCAAGGGATGAAGCTCAAGTTTGGACCTAAGCCTGAAACTGAGTGCTTCTACTGCAAAGGGACTGGTCACTCGAAGCAGAACTACCCCAAGTATTTGGCGGATAAGAAGGATGGCAAAGTGAAAGGTATATTTGATATACATGTTATTGACGTGTACCTTACTAATGCTCATAGTAGCGCTTGGGTATTTGATACTAGTTCGGTTTCTCATATTTGCAACTCGAAACAAGGGCTACAGATTAAACGAAGATTGGCTAAGGACGAGGTGACAATGCGCGTGGGAAATGGTTCCAAGGTTGATGTGTTCGCTGTCGGCACGCTATCTCTACATCTACCTTCGGGATTATTTTTAGACCTGAATAATTGTTATTTGGTGCCAGCGTTGAGCATGAACATTATATTTGGATCTTGTTTGATGCGAGACGGTTATTCATTTAAATCAGAGAATAATGGTTGTTCTATTTATATGAGTAATATCTTTTATGGTCATGCACCCTTGATGAGTGGTCTATTTTTGTTGAATCTCGATCATAGTGATACACATATTCATAATATTGAAGCCAAAAGATGCAAAGTTAATAATGATAGTCAACTTATTTGTGGCACTGCCATTTAGGTCATATTGGTGTAAAGCGCATGAAGAAACTCCATGCAGATGGGCTTTTGGAATCACTTGATGCTTGCGAATCATGCCTCATGGGCAAGATGATTAAAACTCTATTCTCCGTAATAATGGAGCAAGCCACTGACTTATTGGAAATAATACATACTAATCTATGCGGTCCGATGAGTGTTGAGGCTCACGGCAGGTATCGTTATTTTCTGAACTTCATAGATGATTTGAGAAGATATGGTTATATCTACTTAATGAAACATAAGTCTGAAACATTTGAAAAGTTCAAAGAATTTCATAGTGAAGTGGAAAATCATCGTAACAAGAAAATAAAGTTTCTATGATCTGATCGTGGAGGCGAATATTTGAGTTACGAGTTTGGTCTTCATTTGAAACAATGTGGAATAGTTTTCGCAACTCACGCCACCTGGAACACCATAGCGTAATGGCGTGTCCGAACATTGTAATCGTACTTTATTAGATATGGTGTGATCTATGATGTCTCTTACAGATTTAACACTATTGTTTTGGGCTTATGCTTTACACACGGCTGCATTCACGTTAAATAGGGCACCATCTAAATCCGTTGAGACGACACCGTATGAACTGCGGTTTGGCAACAAACCTAAGCTGTCGTTTCTTAAAGTTTGGGGCTGCGATGCATATGTGAAAAAGCTTCAACCTGATAAGCTCGAACCCAAATCAGAGAAATGTGTCGTCATAGGATACCCAAAGGAGACTGTTGGGTACACCTTATATCGCAGATCCAAAGGCAAGATATTCGTTGCTAAGAATGGATCCTTTCTAGAGAAGGAGTTTCTCTTGAAAGAAGTGAGTGGGAGGAAAGTAGAACTTGATGAGGTAGTTGTACCTTCTTTCGAATTGGAAAATGGTTCATCACAGAAATCAGTTCTAGTGATGCCTATACCAATTAGTGAGGAAGTTAATGATGAAACTTCAGATCAAATTACTACCGAACCTCATAGGTCAACCAGAGTAAGGTCCGCACCAGAGTGGTATGGTATTCCTGTTCTGGAAGTCATGTTACTAGACCATGACGAACCTACGAACTATGAGGAAGCGGTGATGAGCCGAGATTCCACGAAATGGCTTGAGGCCATGAAATCTGAGATGGGATCCATGTATGAGAACAAAGTATGGACTTTGGTTGACTCGCCCGATGATCGACAAGCCATTGAGAATAAATGGATCTTCAAGAAGACTCGCGGTGATGGTAATGTTGCTGTCTACAAAGTTGGACTTGTTGCGAAAGGTTTTCGACAAGTTTAAGGAGTTGACTACGATAAGAACTTCTCACCCGTAGTGATGCCTAAGTCTGTCCGAATCATGTTAGTAATTACCGCATTTTATGATTATGAAATTTGGCAAATGGATGTCAAAACTACATTCCTTAATGGATTTCTTAAAGAAGAGTTGTATATGATGCAACCATAAGGTTTTGTCGATCCTAAAGGTGCTAACAAAGTGTGCAAACTCCAGCGATCCATATATGACTGGTGCAAGCATCTCGAAGTTGGAATATACGCTTTGATAGTGTGATCAAAGCATGTTGTTTTATACAGACTTTTGGAGAAGTCTGTATTTACAAGAAAGTGAGTGGGAGCTCTATAGCATTTCTAATATTATATGTGAATGACATATTATTGATTGGAAATAATACAGAATTTCTGGATAGCATAAAAAGATACTTGAATAAGAATTTTTCAATGAAAGACCTCAGAGAAGCTTCGTATATATTGGGCATCAATATGTATAGAGATAGATCAAGACGCTTAATTGGACTTCCACAAAGCACATACCTTGAAAAAGTTTTGAAGACGTTGAAAATGGATCAGTCAAAGAAAGGGTTTTTGCCTGTGTTACAAGGTGTGAAGTTGAGTCAGACTCAATGCCCGACCACTTCAGAAGATAGAGAGAAAATGAAAGTCATTCCCTGTGCCTCAGCCATAGGTTCTATCATGTATGCAATTCTGTGTACCAAACCTAATGTGTGCCTTGCTATAAGTGTAGTAGGGAGGTACCAAAGTAATCCAGGAGTGGGTCACTGGACAACGGTCAAGAACATCCTGAAATACTTGAAAAGGACTAAGGATATGCTTCTCGTTTATGAGGTGACAAAGAGCTTGTCATAAATGGTTACGTCGATGCAAACTTTTACACTGATCCGGATGACTCCAAGTCGTAAACTGGATGCATGTTTATATTGAATGGTGGAGCTGTCAGTTGGTGCAGTTCCAAGCAAAGCGCCGTGGCAGGATCTACGTGTGAAGCAGAGTACATAGCTACCGCGGAAGCAGCAAATGAAGAAGTATGGATGAACGAGTTCATATCCGATTTAGGTGTAATACCTAGTGCATCGGGTCCAATGAAAAACTTTTGTGACAATACTGTAGCAGTTGCCTTAGCGAAGGAATCTAGATTTCACAAGAGAAACAAATACATCAATAGGCACTTCAACTCCATCCGCGATCAAGTCAAGGAGGGAGACATAGCGATTTACAAAATATATACGGATCTGAATGTTGCAGACCCGTTGACTAAGTCTCTTCCACAAGAAAAACATGATCAACACAAAGACTCCATGGGTGTTAGAATCGTTACTATTTAATCTAGATTATTGAATCTAGTGCGACTGGGACACTGAAGGAAATATGCCTTAGAGGCAATAATAAAGTCGTTATTTATATTTTCTTATATCATGATAAATGTTTATTATTCATGCTAGAATTGTATTAACCGAAAACTTAGTACATGTGTGAATACATAGACAAAACAGAGTGTCCCTAGTATGCCTCTACTTGACTAGCTCGTTGATCCAAGCTGGTTAAGGTTCTTGACCATACACATGTGTTGTCATTTGATGAACGGGATCGCATCATTAGAGAATGATGTGATGGACATGAACCATCCGTTAGCTTAGCATAATGATCGTTAAGTTTTATTTCTATTGCTTTCTTCATGACTAATACATATTCCTCTGACTATGAGATTATGCAATTCCCGGATACCGGAGGAACACCTTGTGTGATATCAAACGTCACTACGTAACTGGATGATTATAAAGATGCTCTACAGGTGTCTCCGAAGGTGTTTGTTGGGCTGGATAGATGGATTTTTCATTCCGAGTAACGAAAAGGTATCTCTGAGCAATGTGACTAATGAGTTAGTTACGAGATGATGCGTTACAGAACGAGTAAACACTACACCACAGTAAAAACTTAAGGGCAATCAACCGCCGAGAAAAGCAAAGAATTTAGGTCAATTAACTATCGGTAAAGATTTAACGACCGGGCAAGTATTTATAGGTCAAATTATCTACCGGGAATGATATGGCAAGAGTGGAAATGTATCTGCCGGCAAGTTTAGGGTCAATGTAACTGCCCTAGAAACTAAACGGGGGCAAACACAATGCCGGTGACTGAAAAATTTGCGGCAAAAGCGCGCGAGCCAGACAAAACAGCAGAAGTCACGCGTAGCGGCCTCCACGCGCCACGTGGCCGTGAAATTACTCTGTTTCCCCGCTCCCCACCACAGGCCGACCCAGCCGCCGCACTCATCGCCGTTAACACCACCTCTTCCGCATCCCCCGATCCACACCGCCCGGCCAAGGGCCACGGCTCCATTCCCCAACCACCACGCCGCCGAACCCATATACCCCCATCTCCCACACCACACCCCCATCTGAATCCACGCTGCCCGGCCTGCCACATCACACCCCGTTGATGTCGCACTCGCGCGCTGGCTGCAAGGCGCCATCGATGTAATTCCCCTAAACTGAGACAGAGAGAGGGAGGACGGGGTCATGGGGCTCCTCCACGCGCCTGGATCCAGGCGCCACTCAACGCATCTTGCTCGATCTGGCCGCCGCCGCGCGCGTCCGTGCTGGATCTGGCCTTCACAGTCGAAGCTGGGTGGAGGAGCATGGGGCGGTGGCTTGGTTGTGGAGGTGGGGAAGCGAGCACGGGGCGGTGGCTTGGTTGTGGAGGAGGTGAAGCGAACACGTGTTGTTCTGGCTAGGAGGTGAGTTGCTCATCCTCGATCTAGAGAAGGGGAAGGCAGAGGTGAGCAGGATCCCCTCAATCTTCGATCTGGAGTAGTTAATTTTGTATGGCTGGCTTCTGAAACCGATATTGCATTATGTGCGTCGAAAAACATACAATTTTATATTCTTATTTGCAAATTCGGAATTGCATCGTCTGTTCGAACAGTGTGCTTATGATATTTCCGTACGTATGACTCAAAATGTAACATGCAGTCTAATTTGCATAGCCAGTTCATTTTCTTGGTGCTTATAGATCTGTTCCAGTTAATAATTCATTCTAGATGATCTTTTTTTCTAGGATTAATTTTAATTTAATAGATAGATTGATGTTTGTAGACAAGGTCTTCAGGAATAACATTTTAGTGTTGATGTTCAGGTCTAGGTTCACAAGTTGAGGTAAGCTGCAGCCATAAATAATCGAAGAAGTACAACTTCACAGTTTTGGTGAGATTCTTGATCCTAGTTGAAGACTTATAATGGTCCTTCCATCATGTGGCATCGTTTGACTACATTTTGAATACCTCGTAATTTGTTTCTATCATTACATAGTTGTATCATAGGGAGTAAAATATATTGTGGTGTGATAATGGAAATTCTTGAATTGGACCATCACCACAACGGAAATATTGTGCTCTTTTGAATGTTGTTGGTTTGACGACCGTGTACACGGCAAGTGGGTAAACTTTGATATATTTGGAATCACAGGTATGAACTCTAAGCATTTATTTAACTCTGGTGAGAACTTGTCTGACGAACAATTATTTCTGCCTCCCCAAGCAACTCAAGCGTATTCTGTCCAAGATTCCATTAACAAAGATTCATGTAGTGTTGTCCATTCGAAGCCAGGAATCCTTTTGAATATTCTTGGAAAAGAAATGAAAACTTTGAGAAGGTTGATGAACCTGTGATTCTGTTCCTTGGTTTAGATGCTAATGTAAATCTCCAGCCTGATGTTCTAGATGCACCTCGTATTAGAAAAGATATAGATGTACAATTGTCAGTCAGGTTAAGAAGGATAAATATGTAGCTTAAAAAGCTCTTTTAGTATTTTGTAATGTTCCTCTACTTCAGGCTATGCCCTGTGCATAAGACGCACTATTGCTAATTATGTCTTTTATATTTAAGTATTCCTGCAGAGTGCTTCTTTGTTCTATTTTAGATTGCATAACACTTATACTGATTCTAAGATGATGTTTCTTTTCAGGAAAAGAATGGCAAACAGAGGATAAAGAGATGATGCTGCTACATATGAAGATTTGCGAACAGGGAATGTAAGGCTTGTCACATAGAGGTTGAATGAATTCATTCCAAGTCTTGTATGAACAAAACAACAAGGCAAAGGTGACGGTCGCCCTTGTGTGTTGATACATCTTGTGGATGCTAGTTTTTTATCTATAAAGCAGAGCTACGACCTAATTTCTTAAACCATTAATAAAAGAAATCAAGAAATTCATATAAACTATGGATGTTACAACATCATGACCTTCCTGTAGGCAGCATTTATCCAGATCTGTTTGTGCCTCAAACACTCAGGTGAGGGGTTATCAGATATAAAATACGTGTAAAATAAGAAAACTGAATACCCCTGTCCATGTTTATTGTTATCCCAAAAACTTTGGTTCAGTTTTTCTCTAACCTCATATATAAACTTTTCCTCATGGTTTAACAATACTCCATCCAGTTGAGCATACTGAGATTCTCTAACCATGAAATATATTCAGCAAAAAATGTGGAGCACTGATCAAACGAGACATTCATGCTTTAGGGTGTGTTTGGTTTGAGCCCATACTAGCCCCACCAAATTTTTGGCATGACCAATGCAAGGGTATGACCAAAATTTTGGCTAGCTGTTTCTGTTTGGTTTGTAGCCATCGTATGTCCAAAAAGTTGGCAGAATAGATCAACAATTGGTTTCATTCGAATAGAAAGAGATCAACAATTCGTTTGCAACATACCGATTTGATAAAAACATTTGTCTTCCGTAACTTTCTAACATGACGAAAGCCTGTTTTGCAGTCAAACAGAAAAAAACAACAAAAAGAAAACTGACATGCACAGCAAGTTCCTGCAGAAGCGGCTTATCCCGGTGCATGCGGTCGCTAATTGTGTGGGTACATCGTTAATTACAATCTTAAGAAACCGAAACACCAGCTTGCATGCACTAGATATAGAAATAAAAAAAGAAAGTACATGGGACCCACCAATCAGAGGGGGCAAGTCGCCCTGCCAGTATTTTGGCGCAGCTTTTGAGCGCCCTGGAATCGCCCGCTCGTTGGCGAGAAATACATGGGTGCGGCGCTGGCGGGCTGGGCGAGCCAGTTCGCTGGCAACCATCCAAACGACTACCAAAATTCAAGGGTGAGCCAATATTTTGGTAGGGTCAGCTTTGGTTCCAATCCAAACGCACCCTTATTGTTCTGTAATGAAAGACTGTCTCTTTTGATATATATCTCCTTTTAAGTAACATAAAAGCAGTAAGAAACATAGCACTAAGTGATTGGCTTGACCATGGCTGCACACATCTGCATGCTTTCATTCCAGAGCATGGCTTATAGTTAAAAAGGGTTATCCCAGCTTAAGAAACAACTAAAAGAAGAATGGTATGCTATTTTGCAATGCCCTTATTGGAATCTGAGGACCATGGTGAATGCTCTCGTGTGATCTATTGCATGGACTCGTAGATATGTAAAATTTCTTTAAGATCATGTCTATTTTAGAAGTTGTAGGTTTCTCAAATTGCTTCCTATTGATAATTCTATGTATGCACATCGAGGTTGTTCGTAAAGGTATGCAGAAGCAACCATGACAGCAGGTCAACCTTTTGGTTTCATTATTATATAGACAAGGCGTATAATGAACTAGCTCTTGCAACAATTAGACCTTATCATGGGTGCCTTTATATTTAGTTCATTTGAAATAACAAATTTAGTACCGATCACAAGGGCCATTCTATTGAAAAGCAATCATAAAGATATGTTATTTTCTGAATCAAGCATGTCTCTGAAAGTAGGAACCTACCTTATTTTCTACTAAGAAACTAGTACTTTTTTTATTACCCAGAAGATGTGCATACTTCCAATCAGATGTTGTTGTCCTTTTATTAGGAATCAACGAGAAACTCTGTTTCTTAAACAATTCTGCAGCTACTACTTAAACTTTGCACACTTTGGACAACACATCATGGACTAATAAAGGGACCACACAAGTACATATTCAGTAAACCAACATTCTTTTATTTTGAGCAGCCTATATTCATTTCAGCAGATGATTTAAGTGCCTGCAAACTCTTTTTCTTTTTGTTGGATCAACATTTTTTCTGAAACCAAGCAGCATATTAATTAGAGTACTGTTCAGTTGGTATACATTCTCATAACTATTGATTCTCACTGTCTAGCACTAGTACACACTACACAGAACAAACATGTACAAAAAAACAGAAGACAGTATGCATTACCACTGGATTGCTAGTGATTACCTTCAATTTTTTAATGTTCTATTTACTTCACAACAATCAGGAGAAACTAATACACCAAAAGAAGATCACTATAGATAAATATTTATAATGATAGGTTGTATAGTGCATAATCTGTTCCTATGACTACATACACACATTCTGTTTGTGCCTTGTGGAATGCAAAGTACAGGGCGACACACACATATCTTTTTCATCTGGATGAGTCGATTTGGGTTTTTAGCCCGTGCAACTTCTATGTTTGGAACATGTGTTCATCCGAGCTGATCTAATTGGTCATTCTCTTTTTATTAACAGGTCACAAGTATAATGCCTTTGCATCCACAAGGTTCTAGAGGTGTGTTTGGTGAGCTAAAAGGGTCTTTTGCTGGTTTCGGTTTTCTCCATAATGTAAAACTTTTACTTGTGAACCTACAAATGTACTCATGTGTGCATGTAGACCTGATGGATGGTTGTGCTTTTGGTTGTCCTGTAACTGGACTTGTATGCCCATGTGTGCATCCAGGCATTGTAGCGACCCGACCTGAATGGATCAAGTCTCTGTGCTTAAGTGTCATTTCTGAATCGGTATGCTGACATACACAGTACTCGAAGGATTTATAATAGAGGTAAATCACATGTATAAAGTAACGTAAATACTATTACCTCAAATCCAAAATAGCGGAAGCAACAAGGTTGTGGATTCCCATCAACACCAACGGCAAAGTTGAGTGTAGAAATCGTAACCCTAACGTATCACTTACTCGTCGTAAGAAACCTGCAACATGAGACGTTGCAGCCCGAAACGGGTCAGTACATTGAATGTACTGGCAAATTCACACCATAGAGAATGATGAATAAAGACTATCACTACATGCATATTTGGCTGGTGGAAAAACTCTATGGTTATAAGGTTTTTGCGTAAAGCCAATTTTTCCCTACTGCAAAGGAATAAATTTATTTAACTATCATGGTGGTTGTTGAACATTGAGAATGGTTGACAGCATTCTCAATCCCAATTAAGTGAACAATTAAAACCCAACAACATTAATTAGAAGTAACATGTTGAGATTCACATGATATTCAAGTACTAGATACTCAAGTTGTCCATAATCGGGGACACGGCTAATCATGATTAGTTTGTACACTCTGCAGAGGTTTGCGCACTTTTTCCCACAAGACTCGATCGCCTCCGTTTGGTTTCTCACACTACATGGTGTTTGAGAAGATGGATGACCGAGACATAGTCTTTCAGAAGCGCTAGCACCTTACGATCGGGTAAACCGGTACACCTACATCCCCTACATCTGCTAGTCTACCACTGTAAGAGTTCGCACAACTTAGTCAACTATGCCAGAGCCCATAATGGCTTGTGGCTGCACACGAAAGTTACTAGCATGAATGATCTTATGATCCCTTTGAGCCTGGGTGGCGGTCCGAAAAAAAACAGGCAAGTCCTGATAGACATCAGGTGCCTCAATCCACCCAGATGTGTGTTTAAGTTGCCACCTTAGATAAACCATTAAAATTATCAACTCACATCTGTCATGGATATCACTCACCCAATCCACGTCTACTAGCATAGCATGGCATAATAAGAAAACGTAGAAGTAACTCCCAAAGGTTTCATAATAATACAGGTGATAGGTACTACCTCATCTACTTCCCATCCCACAATTTAATTTAGATCCTAATCATGCAATGTGAGAGGATTGATCTAATGCAATAAAACATGGGTTGTAGAAAAGGTATGATCAAAGTGTTACTTGCCTGCAATGTTGATGAAGATGATTCGCACTCAAAACTCTTGATAGATCTACTCGTCACACTCCGGTCAATCTATCGTAAGCAAGCAATAGTAACCACACATAAGCAATCACTTAAAAGATCAGAAAGATCGAAGAAAACGATTCGAAAAACTTCAAAACCAAGCAAATAACTCTTGCAACATAAAACAATTTATAACAGTACCAAAATTATGTGAATTTGGCTTTATTAGAATGTTTAGGTCAAGAGCTTCGATTTGCAAAAAGAATCAACTCAAACGGAGCTACGAAACTCAAGTTATGATCAAACGGAGTTTGAATTCAAATCTGATCTAATTCAAATTTTAAACTTTTCAAAAACATGTTTAAGTTGTTTATCCGGATAGAGGAGATCATAATGAAGACGTGGGCATTGGTTTTGTTGGATTTGGATAAACGGGTAAAAAGATGTGGTGTTTTGAAAATCAGGGACTAAACTGCAGAGAAAGAAATTGCAACTAGGTCCCTGGATACGTGTCAGAAATGTACTGGCCGAAATCTGTTCACTGCGAGGCTAAAAACGGCGGATGTTCGCTATTTAGCGCATATCGGTTAAAAAAAGAGACATATCTAATCCTAACCGTAGCTCTAAGATCGGACGGTTGAGGTGACAGGGGGCTTTACCGCGGTGGTCACGTCGTCGGCGTCAGAGAAGAAAGCGGCGGCGGCGGCGGCTCAAACGGGACGGCGGCTCCGGGGCTCGGCGGCGCGGTGGAGAAGATGGAGAGGCGCGGCTCGACGAGGAGAAGGCGGTGGCGGTGTGGGCGCTCGGCCTCGGAGTCGGAACGGCGCGGGCTTGGCGGCGGATCTCGTGAACTCCGGCGAGTTCGCGCGGGGCGTGGAGAGCTGCGGTTTGAGGCAAAACGAGGCCAGGGCCTCGGCTTATAAATGGGGGTCGCCTTGGGCGAGGGGAGAAGACGGGGGAGGCGCCCGGGTTGAGCACGGCGTCAGCCGGCGAATCGTGCGCGTGCTGGACTCCGGCGGGAGGTCGGTGACGAACCCGACAGGTGGGCCCCACCTGTCGGTGGCTGGGCGTGGCAGCGTGCGCGCGGAGGAAAGAGCGGGCGGGCGAGGCGAAGGCGGTTCGGGCGCGCGGAGGCCGCTGCTGAGCTGGGCTGGCGCTGGACTGGGCTGGGCCGGTCCAGTTCGGCGGCGGAGGAGGATTTGTTTTTTTTAACATAGGCAAAAGATAAATAAAATAAAAGCGAACTAAAAGAAAATATTATATAGCCATATAATATATCAAAATTTTCAGAAAAAGATTTTCTACAAGTTGAACATTTTTATAATGCCAAATAAAATCCACACTAATTTAGATAATTCAAAGAGTGCTACTGGTCTAATAAAATTCAAAGAGGCAAAGGTACGAACATGAAGGGCAGAGAATATACCGGGGTTTGTACTAATTGCCGGGAATTGTTTTTCCCGACAGGACTTTCAAGGGCGGTTTGTAAATGCCGGTAAAACTCATTCTTGACAGATAGTCTGCCTCCAATAGCTAGTTTTCCTGGCAGATCTAGTGTCCCCTAAATTTTGGTCATGGTGTAGTAAAGAGACTTGCCGGTAACGAGATTCAACTAGGTATAAAGATACCGACGATCGAATCTCGGACAAGTAACATACCGATGACAAAGGGAATGACGTATGTTGTTATTGCGGTTTGACCGATAAAGATCTGCGTAGATATGTAGGAACCAATATGAGCATCCAGGTTCTGCTATTGGTTATTGACCGGAGATGCGTCTACATAGTTCTTGAACCCGTAGGGTCCGCACTCTTAACGTTCGATGACGATTTGTATTGTGAGTTATGTGTTTTGGTCACTGAAGTTTGTTCGGAGTCCCGGATGAGATCACGGACATGACGAGGAGTCTCGAAATGGTCGAGAGGTAAAGATTGATATATTGGAAGATGGTATTCGGACACCGGAATGGTTTCGGGTGGTTTGGGTGTTTTTCCGGAGTAACGAGGGGTTACTGGAACCCCCGGGGGAACTCATGGGCCTCATGGGGCTCGGGAGAGAGAGGGGACAGCCCACAAGGTGTGGCCGCCCCCCCATGGGAGTCTGAATTGGACTAGGGGAGGGGCCAGTGCCCCCTTTTCCTCTCCTACTCCCTCTCCCTTCCCCCTTTCCCACTCCGGAAAAGGAAATGGGAATCCTACTAGGACTAGGAGTCCTAGTAGGACTCCCCCATGGTGCGCCCCTCTAGGCCGGCCACCTCCTCCCCTCCTCCTTTATATACGGGGGCAGGGGGGCACCCCAAAGCACAACAGTTGTTTTCTTAGCCGTGTGCGGTACCCCCCTTCACAGTTTACTGCTCCGGTCATAGCGTCGTAGTGCTTAGGTGAAGCCCTGCGCGGATCACATCACCGTCACCGTCACCACGCCATTGTCCTGACGGAACTCTCCCTCGACCCTCTATTGGATCAATAGTTCGAGGGACGTCATCGAGCTGAACGTGTGCTGAACTTGGAGGTGTCGTACGTCCGACAATAGACCGGTTGGATCGTGAAGATGTTTGACTACATCAACCGCGTTAACCTAACGCTTCCACTTTCGGTCTACGAGGGTACCTGGACACATTCTCCCCCTCTCATTGCTATCCATCTCCTAGATAGATCTTGCGCGATCGTAGGAAAATTTTGAAATTGCATGCTACGTTCCCCATCAAGGAGCCCCCGGGCATGGCCCGAACGCGATGTCGGGTGTCGTTAGGGTAGGCCCTACCAAGTGCACATGCAAGAGGGTAGTAGTTGCTTGTCCTTTGGGATCTTCTTTGCTTCTTCATTAAACTGAGCCCATGTCAGTTTCCGATTCTCCCTGCGTCGCCTAACGCCAATTGCAGTGGGGCCACCTTTGTAATGGCCCGTGAATGACTTTAACGCACGGGTGAGTAACTACCAATTCACTCTTCCCACCATGCTCTTATCCTTGGCCACATATGCTGCATGCATTGAGTGGGGTAGGTAACGGAGGCGCATGGTGCAGGAGAGCGTCAAGGAAGGGGCCCAGTATTCATGGATTGGCGGAGGAGGGAGGCGGTTATTCGCTGAGGGATCAGCTCCCAGCTTTGATCGGCCTATAAAAGAGGGGGTGGGGAAGGAGCGGGAGTGTTCATCCACACACCTCTCCTCCTTCGCTCCCCGCCTTCTTCTGGTCATGCTGAAAGGGAGAGGCCGAGGCCAGGCCCCGGGCTCAAGCTTGGAGTTGATGATGTTGAATGCTCGTGTCGATGCTTGGGGAGTAGAAGAAGGGTGCGGTCACACCTTTGCTGGGGTAGGATACCCCTACCGTCTTAGCACAAGCCTTAGGCGGTGCACCGGTAGTGCGGCGGTAGCGCCAGAGGTAGCAACTTTGGTGCGCCTATCGCCGGGCCGCCCGTGGCTTCAATTTTAGTGAGGGGCTACATGAGCGACACCACACAGGGGCACATAATGGACGCAAAGCGTGGTAGTCGATCGTGGCCTATCTCCCCTTCTCCTACGATGTCGAAGGGAGACCGCGGAAGTGGTTCACCATTGGTAACGACAGATCCCTCCCTTCGGGGTATTGCCTGTCTTGCGTATGGGAATGTTCCTTGTGCCCGTGCATGCATCTTCAGGGGACGACATCCTTCTAGCTTCGGGTTGTTGGAGACGACCATGCTCTCTGTGGAGCCCTCCGGAGCGCCAGGTGCCCGTTCTGGCCGCCGTGGTGAGGGCTTAAGTGGCAACGGCCGCGCCCCCTTGAGCGACGGCAGCGAGGAAGGTGGCAGCAAACCACGACGCACCAAGAGCGAGGACGACTACTCCGATGCGGCGTGATTTCTGGCAGCACCATCATCACAGGCTGGGCCTTCGATAGTGCCACCAACTTCTCCTGCCCTCCGGTTTCTTCCTCCCAGCCTGGGAATGACGCCATCCTGATACTGGGGAGGCACCGAATCCTAGCCAGGCCTTCGCTCTGTCTTCTTCGTCCCCCCTCCATAGTTTCAAGGAGGGGAGGGACAGAGAAAAGGCATCATGGGCGTTTATCTTTTTTCAATCTAAAATATATAGTTTTCTGCCAAACTTTAGTTTAAATTATGTAATCTTCTTTACCCATGTTTGTATTCTGTAAATCTGTACTAGTTGATCAACATATTAATGAAAAAGACAAACCTTGTCCGGTACTTGTGCATGCAACATGTCCATGTAGAGGTGAAATGCCTCTATACATTCAAGTAAACAAGTTTTCCCCGGCAGGCTATCCTGCCGGTACCCTCAGTTTGCTGTCATGGAGCTAGGCCTGCTGGGCACAAATCGTGAAGAGGGGCCATCCCCCTGCCAAACCTTCTCGCCAAAGGCCACTGCAACCTTCTTGACCGAAGCAACATTCGAGTCAAGGAATCGGAGCACCTAATTTTCGAAAGTGGCGAGGTTTTCACATGCACATGTCTCTACTTACAGAACATGTATGGGTAAGAAAGAACTTATCTGTTTGGCTTGCCAGGGATCACAATGTAGGATCTTCTTCTCTCCTCCTCTTTGGAACCGAGTCCACGGTAGGAGCCTGCAGTTTAGTGCAGATGAAAATGATGCCACATGTGATCTTTTCTACATGCTCATGCTATGCTTATGCATGCATGCAATTTGTTGGGGGGGGGTCAGGGCTTCATTTATTTCTCTGTTGCTCGGGATCTGCGCCTGGCTTTGTACAAGGGGTTACATGCAACATCGACAAGGCCTGTATAAGAGGGTGGCTGCTGCAGGGCCTGATAGCCGCACCTTACAGGTAGAACTTACAGAGAAGTGATACGTCTCCAACGTATCTACAATTTTTGATTGTTCCATGTTGTTATATTATCTGTTTTGGATGTTTAATGGGCTTTATTATGCACTTCTATAGTATTTTTGGGACTAACCTATTAACCGAAGGCCTAGTGCAAATTGCTGTTTTTTTGCCTATTTCAGTGTTTCACAGAAAAGGAATATCAAACGGAATCCAAACGGAATGAAACCTTCGCGAGGATATTTTTTTGGAACAAACGTGATCTAGGAGACTTGGAGTGGACGTCAAGGAAGCAGCGAGGAGGCCACGAGGTAGGAGGGCGCGCCCCCACCCTTGTGGGCCCCTTGTAGCTCCACTGACCTACTTATTTCGCCTATATATACTCACACTACTAGGGAAAAGCCTAGCAGCAGCGCGGGTTTTGGGTGTATTAGTAGCGCGGGTGCCCGCGCTACTGATACGGTGCCACAACTAACTTGTAGCAGTAGCGCGTGTTGACACACGCTACTGCTATACATGGTTAGCTGTAGTGTGCGTTGCAGACAACGCTACTGCTAATTATCTGTAGCGGGTCTTATACCCCGCGCTACTGCTAATTATCTGTAGCGGGTCTTATGCCCCACGCTACTGCTATTACTTTCAAAAACAAAAAAAATCTTGATCCCATGCGTGTTGTCAATGGCAGCAGTGGTTCAATCTAGCGACGATTGGCGTCGCCGGAGGCATGAATGGACAGCGGAAGACCAGATCTGGCGGTGGCTGTTGGAGAGGGCCCGTTTCTATGGCAGAGCTAGGCCGCGGCGTGGGCTCCTCTTCCCGACCATGCCAGATAGCTCCGGGTCGTCCATGGCGACGACCTGCATGGGCGTGGACATGGGAGGGTGAGTCAAACCAGAGGGAGAGAGAAAAGGAAAACCGAGGGAGAGAGGAAGGTGATGGAGGGAGCAGCGGAGCTAGTCACCGGTGGTGAGGTGCTCTGGTGTGGTGGCGCGGGGCGGCGGCATCCTAGATGTCGGTGGAAGATCGGCGAGCTCCTAGACGCCGGTGGCGCGAGGCGGCGGCCTCTTTCGGTGCCATGGAGGAGGATGGGCGTATGGTCAAGTGGTCCATGTGAGAGCGAATGGGAAGTGACAGGAGAGAGTGGCGGAAGAGAGGAGGGATTTGGGGGAGGAGATGGGGATTCGGCCGAGGATATGGCAACTTCACCTACCTCGTACTTAGTAGTAGCGAGGGGTATAAAACCGCGCTACTACTGTCAACTTAGTAGTAGCGCGGGTTTATACCCCTCGCTACTACTATGGCATGTCTCGGAGGGCACGATAGATACAGCTTAGTAGTAGCGAGGGTTAAAAACCCGCGCTACTACTATCAACTTAGTAGTAGCGAGGGGTAAAAACCCGCGCTACTAGTAAGTAGCAGTAGCGAGGGGTATAAACCCTCGCTACTAGTACGTGTCTGCCTATAAGCTTTTCCCTAGTAGTGTCATATACCCTGAAAACATCCAGGAGCATCACGAAACCCTATTTCCACCTCCGCAACCTTTTGTACCCGTGAGATCCCATCTTGGGGCCTTTTTCGACACTCTGTCGGAGGGGAAATCGATCATGGAGGGCTTCTGCATCAACACCATAGCCTCTCCGATGATGTGTGAGTAGTTTACCACAGACCTTCGGGTCCATAGTTATTAGCTAGGTGGCTTCTTCTCTCTCTTTGGATCTCAATACAAAGTTCTCCTCGATTCTCTTGGAGATCTATTTGATGTAATTCTTTTTGCGGTGTGTTTGTCGAGATCCGATGAATTGTGGGTTTATGATCAAGATTATCTATGAACAATATTTGGTTTTTCTGAATTCTTTTATGCATGATTTAAATATCTTCGCAATTCTCTTCGAATTATCAGTTTGGTTTGGCCAACTAGATTGATCTTTCTTGCAATGGGAGAAGTGCTTAGCTTTGGGTTCAATCTTGCGGTGTCCTTTCCCAGTGACAGCAGGGGCAGCAAGGCACGTATTGTATTTTTTGCCATCGAGGATAAAAAGATGGGGTTTATATCATATTGCTTGAGTTTATCCCTCTACATCAAGTCATCTTGCCTAATGCGTTACTCTGTTTGATGTAGGGTAGAACCCTAATCGCCTGATCTTTCACGAAAGGAGCGGATCCCGCGATAAACATGAAGAACACGAGGGAAAACATGAGGGGAAACACAATAAAATCACTAAACCAACAAGAAATAATCACACATATGTTAGATCCTCGAGTACATAAGAGATCACACGATCCACGGACAACTAAGGACGATACAAAGGTAGCCGGTCTTCTCCGTGAGGAGGTCTTGAGGTCTTCTCCGCAAGGAGGTCTTGAATCCAAAGGGATGTTCTCCAAAGAGGGGTCGTGGTCTCTCTCGTGGAGTAGATCTGATGTGGATGAGCAATGTTCTATCTCTAATATGAGCTAAACCAATGCTAACCCTAAAACATAGGTAAGAGAAGAGTATATATAGTCTAGGTGGGCGAAGGGGTACACGGGCCTCATCCCTTACACTGTGCGCAGACAGTGGAGGCCGGACGTCCGGGCGTCGGGCCAGATGTCCGGGCGTTCGGGGAAGGCGGGATGTCCGACCTGTGGAGGCGGGATGTTCGGGCTGGTGAGGCTGGCCATGTCGCTCTCGGGTTCGGGGGTGTCCGGATTTCCGGGCTGGAGGCCGGATATCTGGGAGCTCGGGAAGGGCCGGATGTCCGGGTTGGCGCGGTCGGATGTCCGGGGCCTGTAGGTGCTTGGTGGTTGAGCAGCTATTGAGGGCGACGCTCCAGGGACCGGATGTCTTTGCTCACGGCCAGATGTCCGGGGACTGGGAGGTGTTCTTGTCTACTTCCGTTGGTTCTCTTCATCCGTGCACTTGGGGACTTGTCCATCTTCACGTGAATCTTCAGGAGGGTCCTCTTGGTACCTAATCATGCACAACATCTCGGACTTAGGTAGTAGCCATGTCTCGAGAGGATCATATGTAATATCACTAAGGAGAGAGGTCACCTCGGTCTCGAGAGCTCTAGCTCTAGCTCGAGTCATAGGTCCTCTTGGCACTTCGTGGGATGATGGTAGGTCCATGGGGATGACCGTAGGATGCTCCGTATCATCTCCCCTCTCTTGGGGAAGATCCGACCTCGGATCAAAATCCTCATCACCATGGTATGGTGAGAGATCTTTGACGTTGAAGATGTCACTCAAGGAGTACTTGTCGTGTGGAATGTCGATCTTGTATGTGTCGTTGTTGTAGCGTGCAAGCACCTTGAAGGGTCCATCCGCTCGTGGTCGAAGTTTGGACTTGCGTTCGTGGGGGAAGCGGTCCTTGCGAAGGTGTAGCCACACAAGATCTCCAATGTTGAATACCATAGGGTTCTTGTTGATGTTGAGCTTGGTCACAAGTCATTGTACTTGGCACTCGATGGTGTGCCTTGTATCTTCATGCACCTTCTTAAGATGGTTCACACATGCACTTGTGTCCATATTGATGCGCTCTTGGAGTGGTAGAGGTAGAATGTCTAATGGGGACAATGGGTTGAATCCGTAGACGACCTCGAAGGGGGACTTGCCAGTTGTTGAGTGTCTTGCTCGGTTATAGGCGAACTCGGTGATAGGTAGACACTCCTCTCACTCCTTGATGTTTTTCTTGATGAGCACATGAAGTACAGCGGAGAGTGTGCGATTGGTCACCTCCGTTTGGCCGTCGGTTTGTGGATGATATGCCGTGGAGAAGAGTAGCTTGATTCCGAGCTTGGCGCATAGGGTCTTCCAAAAGTAGTTTAGGAACTTGACGTCGCGGTCCGAGATGATCGTCTTTGGCACTCCATTTAGACGCAATATTTCCCTACAAAAGAGATTGGCAACATGTGAAGCATAGTCTATATTGTTGCAAGGAATGAAATGTGCCATCTTAGAGAATCGGTCCACAACGACAAATACCGAACCCTTTCCATTTCTAGTCCTAGGCCATCCAAGTACAAAATCAATGCTAATGTATTCCCACGGTTGATATGCAATTGGGAGAGGCATGTAAAGGCCACGGGATTGAGCTTTTGACTTAGCTTTGCGATATGTAGAGCATCGACTGGTGAAGAGGTTGACGTTGCGAAACATCTTGGGCCAATAGTAGTTCTTGGAGAGCGTAGAGAAAGTCTTGTCACGTCCAAAATGTCCCATTAGTCCTCCTCCCTGAGATTCCTGCAAAAGCAACAAATGAAGAGAAGACTCGGGGATGCAAAGCTTGTTAGCTCCCATAAGATATCCATTTTTGATGTAATAGTGTTCCCAAAAGGTATGCTTCAAACATTTGGCATGAGGTATAGCAAAAGTAGGATCATGCTCATACAAGTCTTTTATATGCTCAAAGCCAATGACATCCAATTCAAGTTGAGTAACAAGCATGCATATGCGGGAAAGGGCATCCGCCACAATATTTTCCTTACCTTTAATGTACTTGATGATATAAGGAAAAGACTCAATAAATTCACTCCATTTGTCATGATGCTTGTTCAACTTGGTTTGACCCTTAAGGTATTTGAGCGTTTCATGATGGGTATGAATGATGAATTCATGAGGGCGAAGATAGTGTTCCCATTCATGCAAAACTCGCACTAACGCATATAACTCTTTGTGATAGATGGGGTAATTGAGTTGCGCTCCGGAAAGTTTCTCACTAAAGTAAGCTATGGGGCGCTTCTCTTGCGTTAACACACCTCCTATGACATTACCACTAGCATTGCAATGAATCTCAAAGGGCTTGTCAAAGTTGGGTAATGCAAGCACGGGAGCATGAGTAAGCAAATTCTTAAGCTCATTGAAAGCGGTATCTTGGGATGGTACCCAAACAAAAGGTGCATTCTTCTTTGTCGGCGTTCTGGGAACGGGGGTCCCCAGACTTGCCTGCCTGCGGCCCGCGGCGTGGCTCGAAAGGGGGCCAGCACGGCCCACCTTCATCAACACAAGACTCAAGACCCTCGCGAGGGGCCAAGCCTCGCGAGGCGGATAACACAGACCTTCCTCAGGCACGGCCTCGTCAGGCTGGATCGCGAGGAGGCAGAGAGATCAAGGCGGGGTACCTCGCGAGGTGCCCGTGACGCAAACCATGACGACTCGGGGCGCCAGGCGGGTGCCAGCCCACGCAGCATCCTCCTTTCCTCTTTGGTGCAAAGGGGGCAAGCGCAGCCGCGGAGTACCGAGGCATCAGGCAAAGGTTGCCATTTCGGTGCAACGAGACCAAGACCAGGAGGACTACGAGACGGAGGTCACCATGGAGCCCAAGACAACGTCATCACCAGAGCTTTGCGCAGGCGAAGACTGCTTTTGTCAGGATAGTTGATACTTGCTGTCCCCCTTCAAATTAGCCCGCCATTGTTGGCTCCCTTCCCGCTCAATATTTGGGAAGAGGACCAGGGCCTCTATAAATAGGACCAGCCACCCACATAGCAAGGGGGTTCGGTCGGTTGGCTAGAGAGAGAAAGAGAGAGAGAGAAAGGTGGCTGAATTCCTCCCAGCAGTTCATCGCCCCGGCCAAGAGCAGACCCTCGCGAGGCTGTTCTTCCTTGTATTGTTCATCATCATCAGCCCCAAGAGGCAATCCACCCACCACACACTGGAGTAGGGTATTACACCACAACGGTGGCCCGAACCAGTATAAACCTTGTGTCTCTTGTGTAGTTCTTTCGGTAGTCTAGATCTTTGCGAGACGGAGAGGTAGAAGGCGTAATCTTCGCGCGCACCCCAGTGTTCGAACCTTAAGGGTCTGCCGGAACCCGAAATCCGACATTTGGCGCGCCAGGTAGGGGTGCGCCGGAGTTCGTCTTCCACCGCTCCGTGCCCCGTCGCGTCATCATCATCATGCCCGATGACCAGGAGGGCAACCCTGACCCATGGGCTGCGTGGCCCGCCCGCGCGGAACCGCTCGCCTCAGGCGACTCCGTGCCCCAGGAAGCTCGCGGTCTGCAGGGCGCTGCGGGCCGTGGGCGACGCGGACAGACTTCAAAAACTCTTACACCGTGGCAGGCACGGTCGGCATCAAGGGCCTCCAATCACGCCGCGACCACGACACCGTACACCCGCCGGGAGCAGGCGAACTCGAGGGCCGCGCCCACGGTGGCCCGAGAGCTGCTGCGGTGCAGACTGCTGGAGGGCGGCCACGACGTGCTGCTGGAGCGAGTGGCGAAGCTCCTGGGCTTCGCCGCCTTGGGGGCTCACCCCTTCTCCACCCAGCTCCCATCTCAAACCCAGAGCGACCCGCGCGGGGGCTCCGCGTGCGCCCGCGGGCCCCAAGGATACTCCGACGCCAGCGAAGCTGTCAGCACCGGACCGGCGGCGGCGCTGCCCCCGCCCCCGGCCCGCGAAGAAGGACTCAACGCGACCCACGGCCCCAGTGGGCGGCCGCGTTGCCACCCCACAGTGGGCGTGGCAGGCGGGACCGCGTGGCATGCGGGGCATCACGGCGTGGCATTCGGGATGGCGGCGCCGGAGGAGTACGTGCCCCTCATGATGGACCAAGGACACCCACACGAGAGCGGACAAGGCTCGCTCCTCGGCCCAAGCTGGGGGGACGAGGCACTGGAAGCTGAACCTTTCCAGGAGCCCCAGGACGGTCCCGCTGGCCACGTTGGAGGCAACGATTATCGGGCACCGCTAATTCTTCAGGAGCAGGTATACGCTAACCATGGATCGCAGGAGGTGCAGGTCACCGCGGCAAGCAGCTGCCCCGCTCCCATAGTCTCCTGCCCCTCAGGAGGAGGGCGCAGGGGGCTGCAGGAGAGGGGCAGGGATCCGACATCACCACCACGGCGTTCGGAGCAAGGTGTTCTGTAAGTGCATCTAGTGCCACCCCTAGTTGGTTTTGGAGTATTGACGACAAACCTAGTTGAGGGACTAATGTGTTTGTGAGAATTGCAGGATAACACAGGTAGAAGTCCCTCATTGATTCGGTTTTCCTACCAGAGATGACCCCTAAAAATGTATGAAGACATTGAAGTCAAAGGTGGTATATGAAGATATTCACATTGAAGACTATGACATGAGAAGACAGCACATGAAGCCTATGGAGCTCGAAGACTTAGATCTTTCGTAGTTCTTTTTCTTTTGTGTTGAGTCATAGGAACCACCGTACTGTTAAGTGGGGTCCAAGAGAACCAGTCAGAATGACTGAAGTGATGCCTAACCAAAACAAAAACCTATGTCTTCGAGTGAAGACTATGAGAGCGAATCTTGTCCAGAGTCGGACAAGTCAGCTTTGCTTGTAGCCCAAGTAAAGTTACCGTGTGAGTTTGAAATCTGACCGTTGGAACACGTGTCAGTTCCTTAGTGACCCAGGGTCATTTTGGACAAATCAGGTCGGGTTGCCAAGTGGCTATAAGTAGCCCACCCCCTACAACCATAAACGGTTGGCTGCTCAGATTGAGAGTATGACTTTTGTCGTTTGAGAGAAACCCACCTCGAAGCCTTTGAGAGAGAATTCCTTGCAAGGATAAAGCCCTAACCACCCAGAGCCAAAGAGAATTGGGCATCACTTAAGTCTTCTTGTCTGTGTGATCTGAAGACTTATTACACTTGAGGACTGTGCATCCTCCAGCCGGTTAGGCGTCGCGTTCTAAGCATCCAAGAGACATTGTGGATTGCCGATGAACGAAGTCTGTGAAGGTTTGGGAGTCTACCTTGAAGACTTACCAGAGTGATTGGGCGAGGTCTGTGTGACCTTAGCTCAAGGGGAATACGGTGAGGACTGGGTGTCCTGAGCTGCGTGTTCAGGACTGGGTGTCCGGGACTGTGTGTCCTAAGGTTTAAATACCTAGCCGCCCTAACCAGACGTACAGTTGTCACAGCAACTGGAACTGGTCCAACAAATCATTGTCTTCAATGAGTCACTGGTTTCATCTTCCCTTCCCTTTACTTACTATTACTCCTTGTGAAGTCATTGTATGTTTGCACTATCTTTTGTCTTCACTAAGTGACTGCGTGTTCTATTTGGCTTCACAATATCTTCCTACGTGATCCTCACTGCATTGCTGCTATTAGTCATTGTGCTTTCACTCTATTGAATACTTGACTATGGCTTGCCTAGTGTAGTCTACCTTCCGCTGCAGGGTATTAGGTTTATTTCTATCGTTTGTCTTCATAACTCCCATGTTTTGAAGACTTTCATAAAAATCGCCTATTCACCTCCCCCTCTAGTCGATATAATGCACTTTCAATTGGTATCCGAGCAAGGTGCTCCCTTGTTCTGTGTGATTCGGTTTAACCACCTGGAGTTTTAGCTATGTCGACTGCAGGGATAATTAAAGTCTCCGCTGCGTGCCCCGTCTCCGATGGAACTGAATATCCCTACTGGAAGAATAAGATGTGCATGCATCTTAAAGCCATTGACGTCGACCTATGGTATGTCGTCGAGAACGACGTTCCCAAGGCTGGAGAAGGTGTCACTGCTGCTGATGTCAAGAAATTCGTTCAACTGGACTCTACTGCTAAGAATATCATCTGTGGTCATCTGACTAAAGGACAGTATGGCCGTGTGAGTGCTTTGAAGACATCTAAGCTGGTCTGGGACTGGCTCTCCAAGGTCAATGAAGGCATCTCAACCCAGAGAGATCAGAGAATCAGTGTCCTTCGCAACCTCTTCAACCGCTTCAAGCGAAATGACAATGAGAATGTCCAGCACACATTTGACTGACTCACTGACATCACAAATGAGCTTCAAGCCCTCGGCGCTACTGAGATCACCAAACATGAAGTCGTCAAGACGCTGCTGAGATCACTTGATAGTTCGTTTGACATCCTAGCCCTGATGATTCAAGAACGTCCTGATTTCAAGACACTCGATCCGTCTGACATACTTGAGAGGCTCAACACACATGAGTTTTAGCTTTCTGAGAAAAGAGATATCTACGGTCCAAACTATGGGCGAACTCGTGCCTTGAAGGCAAAAGCTGTCTCCTCATCTGAAGAAGAATCTGACAGCAGTTCTGATGATCCTGAAGACATTGGAAGGGAACTTGCTATGCTTGTCAAGAAGTTCCAGAAATTCACCAAGAAGAAAGGCTTCAGAAAGTCTTCCCGATCAAGCTCAAGGAATGATGAAGCTTCTGCTCATGACTACAAGAAGAAAACATGTCACAAGTGCAAGAAGCTTGGCCACTTCATCTCTGAGTGTCCACAGTGGGACAATGAGAACAAAAAGAAGAAGAAGAGCAAGGAATATGACTCTGACGACAAGAAGAAGAAGAAATACTCAAAGTCTTCCTCAAAGTCTTCATCACACAAGAAGAGCTCATCTGGCAAGGCACGTGCGTTTGTTGGCAAGGAAATGGATTCAGAGGAGGAGTCTGCTTCTGAGGAGGCGGAGGTGGAGTCTGAGGAGTCCAACTCAGGCGTCGCAAGTCTGGCTACAACATACGTTGCCAAGTCCATCTTCAACACTGAAGACAATGACTTCATCACCAACACCGATGCAAATGACAAGGACTACTCCGCTTCTACCTACTGCTTCATGGCACGCGGTGCCAAGGTAAACACACGCACTACTCACCATCAAACATCTAGTGACGATGACTCTGATTGTGGTTCAAAACCCAGCTACAAAACACTTGCTAAAATTGCAACTGAACAACAGAAAGCTATGGAACATATTCAAAAACTGTTAGACAGAAGCGATGATCTGTTAGGTGCTGAAATGACTCGATCTGAATCCTTAATTGAAGACATAAAAAAATCTTCACGTTAAGTATCAGGAACTTGAAAGTCGTCATGAAACTCTCTCAACAACTCATGAAAAGCTTTCCTATGATTATCTTCAAAGGAAGCAAGATCTTGAGAAATTGAGAGCGGTTCATGAAGATCTTCAAAAGGAAAACGAGTCACTTCGCGCCAAACAGATCAGTCCCGCTCAGGAAGGATTTGAACCACCATGTCTTAAATGCATTGAGCGTGATAATGCTACTTCTGTTGCTGAATGTTCTACTGCTACTGCTGTTGCAATATCTTCAACTGTTGATGTGGTAACTAACCCCTCTGCTGAGGATACCACCGCTATTGCTGATGAGAATGCTAGGTTGAAGACATTGCTTGAAACAGGGATGTACAAAAGTCTTCAAGGGCATCAGACACTATGTGATGTCCTCAAAAAGCAAATTCTGAACTGAAACCCGAGGAAAGAGAGTGTTGGGTTCGTAAGGAAAATGAATGCAGATGGCTCTTACTGGAAACCTGAGCAGTACCCCAAAACCATGTGGGTTGCTGCAAAGGAACCTTCAGCAGATCCATCCAATCTATCTGGCTTCACTTGTGCTAACCCCATTATCATTGATGAATCCTTTGATGCAAACTATATACTGTTTAAGAATCAGAATGGTGAAGCGTTTGCCAGGTACATTGGTACTAACTGCAGGAATGGACCGCCTATGAAGAAAATCTGGGTTCCAAAAAGGTGTCTGGAGAATCTTCCTATGAATGTCGTCATGACACCTCACATGAAGAAGACAAACCTCAGACCAAAGGCTTCATACGGTCCAAATGCTTCATACAGACAGAGGACTCACCTAAGTTGCACTAACGCAAATGTTTTGCAGGGAAACCATACTCAGGCATATGAATATGAGAGCGGTTCATCAAACCGCCATGTTCATAAGAACAAGAACTATTCTGCTTATTCTTATGAGTACTACTGTCCGCCTGCAAAACTGTTTGCTAGGGCTCCAAAGCCAAAATTCTCAGATGCTGCACTTAGACTTATTGCTTCTAAGCCACCCTTGAAGATGTGGGTGGCTAAGAAAGCTTAACTCTCTTTTGCAGGGAAAGGTCTCCAGCAGAAAACCAAAATCGTCTGACGCTATTGCTGGGGACCTTAAACATCTTGTAGGGCGCAAGATCAAATGCCCAAATGGTCTTACTATGTACTTCGTTCCTGAATCGCTTGCTACTCTCCCTATTAGTCCTAATCTGGATCTAAGCTTTCATAACCCATTGGTTCGTCAAATGTTTTTGCTTCACAATGCTCTTGGTGAAGTCTATCCCCCTAACTGCACTGTAGGGTACGACACCAGCGTCTTCAGAATGGATTATTGATAGCGGGTGTACAAATCACATGACTGGCAAAAGAAGCCTTCTTATGGACTCAACCTTACGTCCATCCGACAAGAGCCACATCACATTTGCTGACACTGGTAAAAGTAAGGTATTGGGTCTAGGTAGAGTTGCAATCTCAAGGGATCAACACATGGATAAAGTCATGCTTGTTGAATCCCTTGGCTTCAACTTAATGTCTGTCTCAATGCTTTGCGATTTGAACATGATCGTAATATTTGGAAAATATCGTTGCCTTGTACTAATGGAATCTGACAAGTCTCTAATATTTGAAGGGTATCGAAAAGATGATCTGTACGTGGTAGATTTCTCAGCAGGACCACAGCTTGCAGTATGTCTTCTAGCAAAGGCTTCAGAATGCTGGCTCTGGCATCGGAGGCTTGGGCATGCTGGCATGAGGAACCTCCACACCCTTGCGAAGAAGAAGCATGTCATAGGCATCGAGGGCGTCAAGTTCAAGAAAGACCACTTATGTGGTGCCTGTGAAGCAGGGAAGATGACGAGGGCCAAACATCCCTCGAAGACAATCATGACCACTACTCGACCATTCGAACTGCTTCACATGAATCTTTTCGGTCCTACTCATTACTCAACTCTTACTACTACTGCTTGCCTCTATGGCTTCGTTATTGTTGATGATTATTCTAGATATACTTGGGTGCACATAATCCTTTACAAGACTGAAGTGCAGGATGTCTTCAGACGCTTCGCCAATCGAGCTGTGAACAATTTTGGCGCCAAGATAAAGCACATCAGAAGTGACAATGGCACTGAATTCAAGAACACTGGCCTTGATACATATCTTGATACCTTGGGCATCACACATGAATTCTCAGCCCCGTACACGCCACAGCAGAATGGCGTCGTCGAACGCAAGAACAGAACACTCATTGAGATGGCCAGAACGATGCTAGATGAATAGAAGACCCCAAGAAAATTCTGGCCTGAAGCCATTGACACTGCATGCCATACAATCAATCGTGTTTGTCTTCACAAGCTTCTGAACAAGACATCTTATGAGCTCCTTACTGGCAAGAAGCCAAATGTCAGTTACTTCAGAGTATTTGGAGCAAGGTGCTGGATCAAGGACCCACATCACACCTCAAAGTTTGCACCAAAAGCACATGAGGGTTTTATGCTTGGATATGGAAAGGATTCACACTCCTACAGAGTCTTCAATCTCTTTCATTACAAAGTGGTTGAAACAGTGGATGTGCAGTTCGATGAGACCAACGGTTCACAAAGAGAGCAACTGCCTAATGTGCTAGATGAAGTTCCATCCAGTGAATCAATCAAGCTAATGGGAACTGGAGAAATTATACCTTCTGAAGCTCATCCTGAAGAAGAACTTATCATCTCAGCACCTGATCAACATGAAGACAATGCTCAGCCTGAAGACATTCCTTCTAACAACGACAATGAACAGCAAGAGCAAAGTCTTCGCCCTATACATCCTCCCGATGCCAATGAAGTGCAGATTGAAAGAATAATTGATAGCATCAATGCACCTGGTCCACTCACTCGTTCAAGGGCAACTCAGCTAGCAAATTTCTGTGGGCACTTCACATTCGTCTCAATAACAGAACCCAAGAAAGTTGAAGAAGCCTTCATGGAACCTGAATGGATTCAAGCTATGCAAGAAGAGCTTTAACAGTTTGAGCTGAATAATGTATGGGAACTAGTTAAGCGTCCTGATCCACAGAAGCACAATATAATAGGCACCAAATGGATATACCGCAACAAGCAAGATGAGCATGGTCAAGTTGTCAGAAACAAAGCTCGTCTCGTTGCTCAAGGATATACTCAAGTGGAAGGCATTGACTTCGATGAAACATTTGCTCCTGCGGCTAGACTTGAAGCCATACGCATACTGCTGGCCTATGCAAATCATCATAACATACTTCTATATCAAATGGATGTGAAGAGTGCTTTTCTCAATGGCAAGATTGAAGAAGAAGTGTATGTTGCACAACCGCCTGGCTTTGAAGATCCAAAACACCCTGACATGGTGTACAAGCTCAACAAGGCACCGTATGGCCTCAAACAAGCCCCTCGGGCCTGGTATGACACACTCAAATACTTCCTGAAGAGCAAAGGCTTCATACCTGGTTCTCTCGACTCCACTCTCTTCACGAAGACATATGATGGTGAACTGTTTGTGTGCCAAATATATGTGGATGACATTATCTTCGGCTGCACCAATCAGAAGTACAATAAAGAGTTTGGATATATGATGCAAGAGCAATATCAAATGTCTATGATGGGAGAGCTGAAGTTCTTTCTCGGTCTTCAAATACAACAGCAACGCAACGGCATCTTCATATCTCAAGAGAAGTATCTCAAAGATTGCCTGAAGAAGTTCGGTATGCAAGACTGCAAAGGCTTCACGACGCCAATGCCAGCCAAGCATCATCTGGGTCCTGACGACAATGGTAAAGAGTTCGATCAAAAGGTATACTGCTCCATGATTGGTTCTTTACTTTATCTATGTGCATCTAGGCCAGATATTATGCTTAGTGTTTGCATGTGTGCTCGATTTCAAGCGGCACCAAAGGAGTCGCATCACTTAGCTGTGAAGCGAATTCTTCGATATTTGGCTCACACCCCAACTCTAGGATTATGGTATCCAAAGGGCTCAGAGTTTGATCTGGTTGGATTTTCCGATGCTGACTATGCTGGTGACAAAGTTGATCGCAAGTCTACATCAGGCACATGTCACTTTCTGGGACGATCACTAGTATGTTGGTCTTCAAAGAAGCAGAACTGTGTATCTCTCTCCACTGCTGAGTCTGAATACATTGCTGCTGGATCTTGCCGCGCTCAGCTTCTATGGATGAAGCAAACACTCAAGGACTATGGCATTCATCTGAAGCAAGTACCACTTTACTGCGACAACGAAAGCGCCATCAAGATTGCCAACAACCCAGTTCAGCACTCGAAGACAAAGCACATTGAAATTCGTCATCACTTTCTCAGAGATCATGCTGTGAAGGAAGACATTGATATCATACACGTCAACACTGAAGAGCAATTGGCAGATATCTTCACCAAGCCCTTGGATGAGAAGAGATTTTGCAAGTTACGGTGCGAGCTAAATATCCTGGAATCCTCAAATGTCCTGTGATCAGGCACACATCCTAACCCTTATGCATATTGATGACTTAGATGTGCAACACACGAAGTAAAGTATATCTTCAATCAATGAGGACATACATTCTAAGTGTGAATACATTAATGTGGAATTTGACTTCGGAGCGCCACGATAATTGTGCGCCGTGTCTGGGTCTAATACTTCCTATACGGTGGGTAACGCCACCACCAAACGTTCTATTTTGAAGTGTTTCACTCATGGCGTTACCTTACAATGTCTTCACATTTGGTTTGACTTCAATCTCAACATATCTTCATGATTATCTTCACTAAGTTGATTATATATATATATATATATTCGTGTTCTGTCCTCTACAGCATTCACTTATAGCTATGTCTTCTTGTTGAATCTTTTGAACTAAGTGAATGTGATCGGACCCTAACCTCTCTATGCTTTCTATCTCAAATTCTATCTCTCCAAATCATATGCATTCTATTGAAACAGTCGAATGTCTTCTCTGCGTCATTGTCAGCAGAAGATACAGAGACAACCATTAAGTCCGTTTTCAATGCTCATTCCTCCACATGAAATCCGGAGAAGTAGGAACGACCACCCGACAATCAAGGCGTGCGTGGGACGTGGAACAAACCCCAAAATTCTGCATAATGGCCACGTGTTCCTCAGATGCGAATCGCCAAGGGCACCTGTGTAATAGCGCAGTGCCACCCCTGTACCTATAAATACACACTCACAGCGGTCATTATCTCTTCTTCCACCCTCGCACGAACCCTAGCGCCACCGCTAGCCCTCGACGATGCCGGCGACGAAGCGCTTCGCTGCCGCAACTTCTCCGACGCCGTCTTCACGCCGACCGCGGACATCGGCCTCTCCGCCGTCGCCATAGGTGTCCTCCGTCGCCAAGTTAGGGCACGGAAGATCGAACTGCTCGGCCTCGTCTTCCACTCCGTCTAGAAGTTCATAGTATGGTAAATAAAACTTCCTTTTTACAGCACCGTTGATCCTATGGATTTGTCACTTTCTACCACAAGCAGTTTCTGTTCACACAAGTTAGATCTCTCTCATACTGCATCTCATAACATGCCTAGTATATTCACTTATGCTTCACAAAGTAGTTAGATTCCTCACTTGTACTGATCTGTGGATTCGTACAAATCTAGAACCAACTCCTTATCTATGAGTGAATGTCTTCGCACGATGAGGTCAATGTCTTCTAAACTGATTTATCTTCAAAATCTTCTGAGAATGCATATGATCTCTTCCCCTTCCCTCGCACCTTAATGCTGTCACAGGTACATGTCCGTGGGAGAATCCTTTGGTTCTCATAGTCTGCATTCATTTGCAGAATTCGTATAGCATCACATAAATTCTCCCGAAGCCAGTTCCTGTTGGTCCAGCAAGCGAAAACCTTTGAAGCCTTTGAACGTCTTGAAGCCTTTCAAGTTAAAGTTTATGGCTTCAGAGAAAGCAGCAAGGAAGGGTGGCAAAAAGCGTCGTGGTGAAACATCCAGAGATCTGCCAGATGAACTCATAGAAATGTACAAGACAGATCCTGAAGAGGATTACAATCAGCGCAAGACCCGAATCCAATGGATTCGAAGATATTGGGCAGAACAATGGTTCAAATACGGATTTGTAACCCAGGAGTATGCTGAGAAAAACGCCATCAAGAGACCGTGGGGAGACATCCTATACAAGAATCTTGTACCCAGGTCCAGAGATGAAGCCATTCAACAAGGCTTCTACCCCTGCATGGTCCGTGGGCCACAGCCTGCTGATGCACACCCATCGTCACTGCTATGGTGTCGTGACGACAATCTGTTCAAGCGCAACTTCCAGTTTGCCCAGAACTCAGCGAAGCAGAACAGGAAGACTTTTGGGTTAGACTTCAACCCTGGTCCCTCATCTCCAAGGGCAGATGGCACACGACATGCAGAACCCAATGTCATCGGCCCTTTCTACAACCTTGAAGGCCTCATCACTCGCATCTTAGTTCAAGGGACTGCAGTGAATGAGCCTGCAACTGACACTGAATCAGAAGAAGCGCCTGCAGTACCGAAGCCAAAGTAGTTGAAGAAGCCTAAAGCTTCAAAGCCTGCCCCTTCACCAAAAGTCTCACGGGCGAAGCCACTGGCAACTACACCTCCTGAAGACAGTGTGCAGTCCGAAGACTTATCTCGCATCTCCAAGCCCCAGAAGGCCAAAATGCCTCTGCCTCACACTAGCCAAGAGCTAACTGCTGCTGCCATTCTGTGCAATGACGACATTGATCTGTCAAGTGATGAAGATCTAGCAGATGACGCTCTTGAGCAACTCATCAAGAGCAAACAAGAAGCAGAAATCTTCAATGATCTGCCTCTCTTTGATGTAACCATCATCCACAACTTCATTGACGAGTGGTTTGACACGCCAAACATCAGCTTTGAAGATCTGCAGCTACCCATTGGCCTCAGTGTCGCCTTCCAAGGCGCCATTGCTTCAGAACTAGCAGTCGCCCAACGCATTGTTGAACTGAAGCAAAAGATTGACTATGAAAAGGCTCAGTTCAAGAAGCATATGGCCAAGCTCAGTGTGCAAGAAGTGAAGAACTTCAAGATCATGATGCATGAGCTCAAGGAAGCCTTTCTGAAGAAACGTGCAGAAGCTCAGGGTTCGCGTGAGCGCATGAAGACTCTGGCTGACCGATGTGTGCAAGCCTATAATAAGGCTGAGAAGCGCAAGGCCCTTGGGCGTCCTGGCATCGACCCCAGGATGGCCGCAAAGAAGAAAAAGAAGCCTACTACGGCTGAACCTGAAGCACCAAGGCAGGAAGCAGTTCTGATTGTCTTCCCAACTAGACTGACTGGCTCGAAGCCAAAAAGCCGGTCAACTGCTTCAGAGCTCAAGAAGACAAGGACTGCTGAGGCTGAAGCCAGGAAGAGGAAACATTCTGAAGCCTCTCCTACTGCCCCCGCCAAGAAGAAGAGGAAGACCAAGAAAGATCGGGCTGCTCCCACAGAGCCCTTGATAGTTGAACCTATTTCGATGGTCTATCCTGAAGATGAACGCCAACTGACAATCCATGAGCCTGCTTCCACAGAGGCTCATGAAGCTGAAGACATTCCAGCAGCTGATCCCATCGCTGCTGAAGACATTGGTCAAAATGACAATGTAGAAGATGGTGCAGTCCTTCCTCAGCTTGAAAACAGCAAACTCATCAGCATTGGTCGTCCACTGACGCCAATTGCACAGGATGCTTCATGGGAGGATCGCCCACAAGAGGAAGAAGACTATGAGGCCCAGCCCACTCCAACTCCACAGGCGTCGCCCGCGTTGCGCAGGCTTCGCAAAGGTCCAAGGCCTCAAGTCTCTGCTGAAGACAATCCGGCTGCATCAGCCGCGGAAGAAGAAGTTCCACAAGTTCCCCCGTCCCACCAAGAAGCAGTTCTTACGGAGAACATGCTTGTGTCTGACCCTCCAGCTCGTCAAGTGGAGGATGAAAATCTTGAGGCTGCCACAACCACCAATGAAGCTAATGTGGAGCCCTCCCCAACAAAAGCTTCAGAAGACAGTGAAGCCACTGATCCTGCCACTTCTGTTCCTAAGTCTGCTGTCGGTCCCCAGTTCAACTATCATGTTGAGCACAGGCCTCAGGTACAGAAGCCAATTCCAAGACTGCCAAGGTTCCCAGGTCCTGCATCAGCACCTGGGTCCTTCAATATCAATGGCTCCAGGGCAGACAACACATTCTTCAATAGCTCCAGGAACCCCTACTCAAGGGAAAAGATATCATCTGATCGGTTCTGGAGCTATCCTCAGCGAAGCTATTACTCATGCATTCTTTACAACCAAGGTTGCATCTTCCCACACAAGCGCCTTGACGTTGAAGCTATAGCTGGCCTGCCCTGTCTGGAAGAAGCTTTTGATTGCTTCAAGGAAGTTGGACTGCTGCCGTTCATTACTGACCAAGAGTATTGGAATGAAGAGCTGCTGCTCCAATTCTATGCCACACTTCACATCCGCGGGTACAGCAGAGATCCGAAGACTTGGGTCCTAGAGTGGATGACCGGAAACGTCCATCACGAATCCAATGCATTTGACATCATTGAGCTCACTGGCTTGCCCACTCCCGGCGATCTCTACGAGCATGGCTGTCAGCTGCACAGTGAAGCTATTGAGAGCATCTTTTAGAGGCCTGAACCTGATATGAGTCAGATGCTCAGCATGATGAAGCCATTGCCCCAAGATGCTGCTTATCCCACAGAGTTCTTCGTTGAAGACCTTGAGTATTTGCCAAGAACCATCTATCACATCATCATCCGAACTCTCTGGCCCATCAAAGGGCACTCTCCAAATGCCAAGCTTGAGGGTGCAATGAAGACTTTGGTCTTCTATATACTTCATGCCAAATGCTTCAATGCACAGGACTTCTTCATTCGCCAACTTGCTGCATCAGGCTCTGATTTGTTTGGCTTGAAGTTCTACGCCCCATGGGTGATGCGGCTCATCAAACTTCACTCAGATATCTCGTATCAGCCATCTACTCGCAATCATAGGATTTTTCTGCCTGATGTGGATATCTCTACTGAAGCCATCTATCCTGAGCCTGCAAAGGAACCTCTAAGTCTTCAGAATGCAGAGCATCAGTGTTTCTCACAGAACATTGAAGGAGTTGAAGCAGTCACTCGGGTGTATCCTTTGGCTGGCACTACACGTGCACCACACCATGCGTCCACTGAAGCCACTGATAGTACAACTGCTCCAAGACCCAAGAAGCGCACTCGTGTTCTCAACGACCGAGAGCTTCTTGTGGCTCTTCATCAGAAACAGGATAGGCATCATGACTGGCTGAAGCGTCAGATGAAAAGCCTCTTGGTGGATGTTAATCGCATTCGCAATCTTGCCACCAAGAATGCTTTCATTGCCCATGAAACCTGTCGCCGCGCATGGAAAGGGCTGACGATGATGTGTTCTGAAGCGGATCTTCAAGAGGATGGCTTCACTGAGCGATTCAAGTTTGACTCCACACCTCCTCGAAGAGCTGTGCTGCTAGGAACTCCATCCCTTGAAGACTCTGAGTTCTCTTCATCTGCTGCAACAGTGACTGCCAGAGTTATCGAGGATGAAGATGATGCTACTTCACCACCACCTCCTTCAGCACGCGTCAACTCTGCTCCAAGCTCTTCAGCACCGCCAAACACCACCAACAACCCTTCTACTTCACCTACTCCGCATGGGAACGAGTAGATGCTCTATGTCTTCAAACCTTTTTTGGTCCTTACTGAAAAAAGGGGGAGAAGCATATGCGGTTGATAGTCTTCAAGCGGGTCCATATGGGAGGGTGCTTTATATTTTGCTTCGTGCTTACAACTCTCGTTTTGCTACATTTGGTTCTTTGAGTTGTAACACTTAAACTCGATGGTCGTCTGCTACTTATCTGCCACTTTGTTTTGCGATGATAAATTCCGCATGTGCGACGATAAATTCCGCACTTAGATCATTCTGCGGACGTCCATTTTCCATCATGCATGTCATTATCTTCATATACTTTTCACATGCATAGTGGATTGTCATCATAAGTTGAAGTGGATCTCCACAAATACAACCTGCCATGTGCATTTGCATTCCAAAAGCAAATTACTTATATGCACATCTTCAGGGGGAGCCCTTGCAACTTATGAAGACAATTCCTTATCCTTTAAAGTTTCACAGATTATATTCCTCGTTTAAAACTTCAACTAGTTTGTCATCAATCACCAAAAAGGGGGAGATTGTAAGTGCATCTAGTGCCACCCCTAGTTGGTTTTGGAGTATTGACGACAAACCTATTTGAGGGACTAATGTGTTTGTGAGAATTGCAGGATAACACAGGTAGAAGTCCCTCATTGATTCGGTTTTCCTACCAGAGATGACCCCTAAAAATGTATGAAGACATTGAAGTCAAAGGTGGTATATGAAGATATTCACATTGAAGACTATGACATGAGAAGACATCACATGAAGCCTATGGAGCTCGAAGACTTAGATCTTTCGTAGTTCTTTTTCTTTTGTGTTGAGTCATAGGAACCACCGTACTGTTAAGTGGGGTCCAAGAGAACCAGTCAGAATGACTGAAGTGATGCCTAACCAAAACAAAAACCTATGTCTTCGAGTGAAGACTATGAGAGCGAATCTTGTCCAGAGTCGGACAAGTCAGCTTTGCTTGTAGCCCAAGTAAAGTTGTCGTGTGAGTTTGAAATATGACCGTTGGAACACGTGTCAGTTCCTTAGTGACCCAGGGTCATTTCGGACAAATCAGGTCGGGTTGCCAAGTGGCTATAAGTAGCCCACCCCCTACAACCATAAACGGTTGGCTGCTCAGATTGAGAGTACGACTTTTGTCGTTTGAGAGCAACCCACCTCGAAGCCTTTGAGAGAGAATTCCTTGCGAGGATAAAGCCCTAACCACCTAGAGCCAAAGAGAATTGGGCATCACTTAAGTCTTCTTGTCTGTGTGATCTGAAGATTATTACACTTGAGGACTGTGCATCCTCCAGCCGGTTAGGCGTCGCGTTCTGAGCATCCAAGAGACATTGTGGATTGCCGGTGAACGAAGTCTATGAAGGTTTGGGAGTCTACCTTGAAGACTTACCAGAGTGATTGGGCGAGGTCTGTGTGACCTTAGCTCAAGGGGAATATGGTGAGGACTGGGTGTCCTGAGCTGCGTGTTCAGGACTGGGTGTCTGGGACTGTGTGTCCTAAGGTTTAAATACCTAGCCGCCCTAACCAGACATACAATTGTCACAGCAACTGGAACTGGTCCAACAAATCATTGTCTTCAACGAGTCACTGGTTTCATCTTCCCTTCCCTTTACTTACTGTTACTCCTTGTGAAGTCATTGTATGTTTGCACTATCTTTTGTCTTCACTAAGTGACTGCGTGTTCTGTTTGGCTTCACAATATCTTCCTACCTGATCCTCACTACATTGTTGCTATTAGTCATTGTGCTTTCACTCTATTGAATACTTGACTATGGCTTGCCTAGTGTAGTCTACCTTCCGCTACAGGGTATTAGGTTTATTTCTATCGTTTGTCTTCATAACTCCCACGTTTTGAAGACTTTCATAAAAATTGCCTATTCACCCCCCTCTAGTCGATATAATGCACTTTCATGTTCTCAGGAGGTAGGCCCTCTGCTGGGGAGGTGCCTCAGGGCCTGCCCCTGGTGGAGGACCCGTGGTCGTCGGGGGAACCGCTGGCGACCACTCTACCCCATCGGGCGGCGTCCTGGGTTCCGGTCATTGCTGATGGCACTAGAGTGTGGTGCAAGGCGGGGCCCTCATCTGGCGATATGAAGCAAGGCCAGTACCTGTGAAGAAGGCCCAGTGCCTGTGAAGCTCTGTAACACCCTCGATGTGACTATATCTCCCATGTGTCGAGGCACGACTTAGAGGCATAATCGCATTGAAGGCATATGTCGCAAGTTAGGCAATCTTCACAACATCCCATGTAATATAAATCATAAAGGGGAGATAACATAGTTGGCTTACACTCGCCACGTCAATCAAGTACATAAATAACATTACATCAACCAAACACTCATGGCCCGACTACGGCGCCAAAATAAAAGAGAACCCAACATGCGACACGGTCCCAATCACCCCCAGCTGGGCACCACTACTGATCATCAGGAAAGGAAACATAGTAACGTTGAGAGTCCTCGTCGAACTCCCACTTGAGATCAAGTGCGTCTCCTGGAGCGGAATCATCAGGCCCTGCATCTGGTGTAATAGTAATCTGTGAGCCACAGGGACTCAGCAATCTCGCACCCTCGCGATCAAGACTATTTAAGCTTAATAGGTAAGGCAAGGTAAATATGTGGAGCTGCAGCAAGCGACTAGCATATATGGTGGCTAACTTATTCGCAAAAGAGAGTGAGAAGAGGAGGCAAAGCACGAGCGAGAAACTAGAGAACAACCTGCGCAAGCATTACTCCAACACCGTATCCACTTCCTGGACTCCACCGAGAAGAGGCCATCACGGTAACACACTCAGTTGATTCATTTTAATTAAGTTAAGGTTCAAGTTATCTACAACCGGACATTAACAAATTCCCATCTGCCCATAACCGCGGGCACGGCTTTCAAAAGTTCAAATCCCTGCAGGGGAGTCCCAACTTAGCCCATGACAAGCTCTCACGGTCAACGAAAGAATAGACCTCCTCCCAAGACGTTCCGATCAGACTCAGTATCTCGGTTATTCAAGACACTTCGACAGGTTAAAACAAGACCAGCAACACCGCCCGAATGTGCCGACAAATCCCGATAGGAGCTGCACATATCTCTTTCTCAGGGAACACTCAGATGAGCAAGACGTCGGGTAGGCCAGCCCAGAGTTGCCCCTGGTAGCCCCGGACATCGCTCGGTGGGACCAACACTCAGAGGAGCACTGGCCCGGGGGGGGGGGGTTAAAATAAGATGACCCTTGAGTCTGCAGAACCCAAGGGAAAGAAAAAGGCTAGGTGGAAAATGGTAAAACCAAGGTTGGGCATTGCTGGAAAAGCTTTAATCAAGGCGAACTATCAAGGGGTTCCCATTATAACCCAACCGCGTAAGGAACGCAAAATCCGGGAACATAACACCGATATGACGGAAACTAGGGCGGCAAGAGTGGAACAAAACACTAGGCGAGAGGCCGAGCCTTCCACCCTTTACCAAGTATATAGATGCATTAAGATAACATGGCAATATAATGATATCCCAACAAGTAAATAAATGTTCCAACAAGGAACGGCCTTCAATCTTCACCTGCAACTAGCAACGCTATAAGAGGGGCTGAGCAAAGCGGTAACATAGCCAATCAACAGTTTGATAGGACATGGTGGGTTAGAGGTTTGACATGGCAATTTGGGTGGCTTGAAAGCAAGTGGTAGGCATCGTAGCATTGGCATAGCAAGAGAGCGAGCAAACTAGCATAGCAAAGATAGTAGTGATTTCGAGGGTATGATCATCTTGCCTGCACAGTTGTCAGAGTTGACTGGATCCTCGAAAGCAAACTCAACGGGCTCCTCATTAGAGAACTCGTCTCCCGGCTCTACCCAAACAATACAAACAAGCAACAAGGACACAATCAACCACGTGCAAACTCAAACAACACAATGCAAAGATGGTATGCTACGCGGGATGCGATGCGGGATGCATAATGCAAGATATGACAGGAAATGCAAGAACCTGGCCTCAACTTGGAAATCCAAGTGTGCCACTGGAAATATGAGATGAAATCGCTTGAAAATGATATAAAGAACGCCTGAATCGGAGTTACGGTTTGGAAATGGCAAGCGATTCAAAAATGACACCGGTCTGCGATTTACAGCAAGTAGCCAACTAAATGCAATGGAATGAACATGCTACAACACCCAAACATGACAACAAAATACATGGCAGGGATGCATTCAAGATGCTTAACAAAAGTCTAGCATTGAGCTACGGCCAATTCATCCATTAACAGGTTCAAACAAGCATGGCAAAAATGCATATGGCAAACAAATCTCAGACTTAGTGAAATTAACACTTGTCTGGAATTTCAGATCAGGTAGCACTCTTCGGAGCAACAAAACTACATGCTACAGGGCCTGAACATGGCAAAGTAAAGTATGGCATAGAGCTACTCAAAGAGCTTAACAAAAGTCCCTTAGTGACCTTGAGCCAAAAGGGATCAGAAAATATACTAAAAAGCATGTGAACATAGCAAAAACATAATCAGTTTTCAGACTTAGTGAAAACTGACACATGCAGAAACATAACTCAAGTAGGCATGTTTACGAGCTCGATGCATTCACTACGGTGCAAGTCATGGCAAGACAAGCATACATCCATCAATAAGGCACACAATGCAAGCTAGACATGGCAAGAACAATATCATAGCATGCACGGATCAACTACAACATCATCGGCAAAATTGCAAACAGGTTGACAATCTGCCCAGATTCACAAAGTAGCAAAAGTAGAGCTCGATTGCCTCAAGCCAGGGTGCTCCATAATTTCAAAGAAAGACATGGACGGATAAAGCACTACAAGATTAACAAAACATCCTTACTGATCATCCTCAAAAAAGGCACGGATCACTAGGAAACAACATGAACATATGACAACATGAGATAAACAGATCAAGGACTTAGTGGAAATGCTAAGTCCCTGAAAACAGAATTAACAAGTACACCACTTTGCACGCTCGTGCTAGTCACCACACACATCACAAAAATACATAGGTTGCACCTCTGGAAAGATGACAAAACCCTTAACAAAACATATGTAGAGCATCAGGGCATATCATGCACACATTAATCATGGCAAAAATGACAAAAAGCTAAATGGAGTAGCAGATCTGACAAATATCTCAAGTAGCCCTCTTCTAACAGCATTTCGGGCATCAAGATGAACTCCAATGAAAATGATGCAATGAGATGAAATGATGTACTCTCTGAGATGAACATTGTGATATGCTATATGCATGAATCGGAGCTACAGATGCAAAGTTACGGCAGGAACAAGAATGCAAAAAATATGCAGACTTAGGAAAAATTCGGGGTCAACCCTAGGGTTTCACTGTAGCAGATCTGGATCGGGGTACGCTTCTCGAGGATCGACGGGCTTCTCACCGGAGTTGAGGAGGATCTCGCCGGAACTCGTCGGGGAGGAGGCCGGAGCTCGCCGGAGGAGCTGGCCGGCCGGATCTGGTGACGGCGGTGGCTGGTGGAGGCCTAGGGCGGCGCGGGCGAGGCTGGTGCGTGCGGCCGAAGCTGCGGTGGCCGCGGGGCAGCGCGACGGCCGGCGGGGAGAAGCAAGGCAGCGGCGCTGCGGAGCATCGCCGGCGCAAGGCGGCGCGGGCAGTCGGGCGGAGGAGGGAGAAGACCCGGGCGGCGGCAGGAGCGACTGGGCCGCGGGGGCCCGGCTCGAGCCTCCCGGGCCGGCGGCGGAGCGGACGCGTCCGGTCCGTCCGGACGTGTCCGGCGGCGGCGGAGGAGAAATTTTAGGGTTTCGGGGGAGAAGGAGATCCGAATTTTTTTTGACCATGAAGACTGCAGGGCTTACACCCCACAGCATTTTATTAAAAAAACAAACACATACAGGGTTTCCTCAAGGTGAGGAAAGAAAAAGATAACAAAGAAAAAAGAAAAGAAAGAGGAAGAAAAACTATACAGGGTAGGGGAGCACTATACCTATAAATTACAAAATAAACAAAGGAGCCAAACAGGAACTCTCCTCAAGGAGGAATAAAATCAATCCACTTAAGAAGGGCGTCTCTAAATTTCCGTTTTATTCGGTGGGAGAGCAGAGTGGTATCATGAATGAAGCTATTCCTCCATGCCCTGAAAGAGGGTTGAATGTTCCTGAAAGTTCTATCATTCCTGATCTTCCAAATATTCCACCAGGCCAAGAAAACCACCTCCCCAAAAAAAGGTTTGTTGAAATCCTTCCTTGCATGATGAGCAATTTCCACCATATCGTCACCATTTTTCCATTCAATTTGTAGGTAGTTCCAGACTCGAGCACTAAAATTGCACTGGAAGAACAGGTGATTTCTGTCCTCCAGAGCTCCAGTCAGACAAAGAACACATTCAGGCCCTTCGTTGATTCTCCAGTGTCTCCTCTGAATCATGTCCTTGGTGTTAATCCTGTCCATGATGACCAGCCAAGCAAACATCTTGATCGACATAGTGCAGCAACTTTTCCATATCCATCCCAAGATGGGGTTTGAGACCATTGGCTGATAGACAAAATCATAAAACTTTTTTGCTGTATACTCTGATTTCTTGCCATGCCTCCATCCCCAGTGGTCATTAGATTGATTATCCAAATGGAAATACCCCATTAATGAGGAGAGCTGTTGCATTTCTTGGAAGGCTTGTTCAGTCATAGGCAAGTAGAAAAGCTCCTGAAAAGAACTACCCTGAAAAACTTCCTTGACTGAGAGGTTTTTGTGGAGACAAAAAGAAAAAAAGCCTAGGAAATCGCTCTTGCAGAGGAACCGAACTGTTCCCAATTTGCCAGAAGTCTGACCAGAACTGCACTGTATCTCCACTATGAACATCAACCGACGTAACGGCTCTGAAATTATCTATCAACTTGCATACATCTTTCCACCAAAAGGAGCCACAGAGAACAGTATCATGTGGAATCCTTTCAAAGTAGTAAGAATCCCAAACTAATTGCACCCAGGGCACATCCATCTTATTATAAAATTTGCTGAGGTGTTTCAATAAGAGAGCATCATTCTGCAGTCCAAGGTTTAAAATCCCAAGCCCCCCCCTTTGACTTAGGTCTACAAACAAGTTGCCAAGCCGCCAGTGAGTGACCCTTTTCCTGACCATATTTCCTCCATAAACACTGCCTTTGGATTCTTTCCAATTGTTTTAAAATACCCTGAGGAATGGACAGGCTACAAAGGAAAAAGATAGGCAAGGAAGAGATCACAGAATTGACTAATTGCAGTCTGCTCCCTTGTGGCAAGAACCATGAACTTGCTGTCAATCTTCTCTCCATACAATCCACAAGAGGAAGGAGGTCAACTATTTTAGGCCTGGTGGTCCCCACTGGCAGCCCCAGATATGTAAAAGGCATAGTGCCTAATTTGCAATCAAAAAAGGCAGCCAGGTCGGAAGCATCCTGCTCATCTACATTGATAGGATACATGGAGGATTTATGGAAATTGATCTGCAGTCCAGTTGCCTGTGAGAAGGAATGCAAAACTGATTTCAGAGCCCTCAATTGACTTAGATCAGCATTTAGGAATAGCAGTGTGTCATCTGCATATTGGACCACTGGGAAATCTGGATCATGGGTAAGCAGGGGCCTGCTTATTAAACCTTGTTGGAGAAGATTGTTCACTAAAGTCTGTAAAAGATCAGCCGCAATAACAAATAGTAAGGGAGAAACTGGGTCCCCTTGCTTGACTCCACATTTGCATTTGAAATGTTTACCAGGGACTCCATTCAGTAGTACAGAAGAAGTGCCAGAAGACAGCAACTGCTTAATCCAAACAATCCACCTTTCGTCAAAACCTTTTGCAATTAAGATCTTTATGATTGCCTCATGCTGGATAGAGTCAAAAGCCTTTTCAAAGTCCAACTTAAGCAAAAGGATGGGCCTTTTAGACTGATTGCACTGATGGATATACTCAAATGTCCAAGCAAGACAATCCTGGATTGTTCTTGATTTGATGAAACCATATTGGTTTTTATGCACACATTTGGTGATCTCCAGTTGGAATCTGTTACCAGCAAGCTTTGTAAGAAACTTTAGGCCAACAGAGGTTAGAGAGATTGGTCGAAAATCTCCCACACCCTCAGGTGTCTGCTTCTTTGGGACCAGGGTAATGAATGCATCATTCAAATTTTCTAATTGCACTGTTCCAGCATGAAACTCCGTAACCAGCTGTATAAAATCAGCAGAAATTATATGCCAACACTTTTTTAAAAAGAGCCCGTTAAAGCCATCAGGTCCAGGGGCCTTATCAATTGGCAAGTCCTTGATGACCTGCTCAATTTCTTTTAATTCAAAAGGTTTTGTGAGCACCTCCAAACCCTGGACCCTGGGTATTAGGGACAATATGGTTGCATCCAAAGAAATTGACTTAACTGTCCCCATTCTGCTTTTGAAGGTTGTCAGGAATTCTCTGGCCATTTCCTCATGGTTAGATGTTACTATTCCATCTGACAGCAACAAGCTTGCCACAGAGTTTTTTCTAAATCTTTCAGTTGCCATGGCCTGAAAGAATTTGGAGTTTTCCTCTCCCACTTTGATATACCTAATTGTACATCTTTTCCTCCAGTACAAGTATTGCATGTGAAGCAGGTGTTCATGATGCATTTTAATTATTTTCCTGAAATTAAACTCAGGCCTGGATAAAGATCTCTTATCTTCAAGATTGTCCAACCAAAGAATTACCCAGTTACACTTCTCAATCAACCTTTTGATGTGTGATAAACCTTTCTGCCATTTCTTGAGAGCAAACCTCAAAGCTTTCAGTTTGTCCACAATTATTGCCGAAATATGGGTCTTACGACTGGGGCGAGCCCACACCTCCTGCACACATTCCATAAAGCCTGCCTGATGAATCCAAAAGTTTTCAAACCTGAAGATATGTGCTTTGGGAATTGCTGTACTGATGGCCACCAGACAAGGAACATGATCAGACGCAGTCTTTGCCAAAGGGGTTAGTTGGGTCATGGGATATATGTTAATCCAACTTGCAGAAGTAAAAACCCAGTCCAACTGTTCCAGGAGTGGCCTGTCTTGCATGTTAGACCATGTGAATTTACGTCCTTTTAGAGGAAGTTCTAAAAATCCCAAATGGCCAATTATTTCATTGAAAATGAACATATCATTAATATCACCCCCGGGGAGATTTCTACTATCAATGGAACGGATGAAGTTGAAGTCCCCCATCAACATCCACATTTCATTCGGATCAATGTCCAAATTGTAAATCCAGGAGACAAACTCATCTCGCAACTCACCCTGGCATGGACCATACACATTAACCAGAAACCATTGTTCATTATTATGGACCGAGGTAAAATGCATAACAATAGCGTATGGTTTAACTGTGAGAAGGGTGCCACGGAACATATCAGATCGCCACGCTATTAAGAGGCCCCCAGATGCTCCGCTAGAGGGAGACTCAACAAATTGATCAAACCCTTGAGGACAAATGCTTTTCATGATAGAGCGCGAGCAAGAGGATAACTTAGTTTCCTGCAAACAAAGCATTGAGCACTGACTCTCTATCACTTTCTCCCTGACAGAGCGCTGCCTAGCATCTGAATTCAGACCATGAACATTCCAGCATAAAACTTTCCAACTACGCGTTGTGACACGATTCATGGATAACCATTGCGTATAGAAGTAATAAAAGTGTGGCACATAATGCCACACCCTCCAAAATAAAGATAAATTTAGTACCCCAGAGTGCCACCTCCTAGCCTGGACTTAGTTCAACAGTAATAAAAACAGACACATCCAGCACCATCAGACTTGGCATATAAAGTAACATAAAAACTAATTGGAAGATGCAGATGAGTTCTCCTGAGGATTAGCCATAAGCTTGTCCACCGTTAGGAGCGCATGATCAACCTCCAACTGCGCCCCCACAGCTTGGAGAACATGAAGCGGGGTGTGAGGTGGTGCAGTGGGCCGAGCGTCTTCAGTATCATCCGCAGGAGTGGGCTGGGCCTTGTCCTCCATGGGCTTTGCACGGGGGCGCTTTTTAGATGGCTGCAGAGAAAGTTGCTCAAAGACCACGTTTTTGTACCCATCTAACTTTGCCGCGCTCCGAGTGCAACGCCTTAGTGACGTATCAACAACAGGAGTCTTCTTCTTGTCTGGCCACTTACGAGCAGAGGATTGCTCCACAGAGAACAAAGGTGTTGATTGAACTGATACGGGAAGAGCAGAACTAGCAGACTCAATTTCTTCAGAAACAGACTCCGAAACAGCAGGCACCGCCTCAAATAAAGCTCTGGCCACAGGGCGCTTCTGCATGACAGGTTTTCTGACAGCAGGAACAAGAGGCAGTCACTACTAGAAAAAGGGCTATAGATGGGATTGATACTAATGGCGCACCAGACAAGTGGTGCGCCATTAGTATATACTAATGGCGCACCACCTACTGATACGGCATTAGAGTTGAAACTACTAATGGCGCACCTGGCCCCGGGTGCGCCATTAGTATCAATTTTTTTTAACTAGTGCGCCTGTCCAAACATACTAATGGCGCATCCAGACACAGTGCGCCATTACTAGTTGTAACTAGTAATGGCGCACCAGCCGGAAAGTGCGCCACTAATGTTGTTTTTTTATTATATTTTTTATTCCCTTTTTTGCAAAACTACTAATGGCGCACTGTTCCACCGTGCGCCATTACTAGTTTAAACTAGTAATGGCGCACTGTGGGATAGTGCGCCATTAGTATTTGTTTGCAAAACTACTAATGGCGCACCACCAGGAGGTGCGCCATTAGTGACCTGGATTACTAATGGCGCATTTAGAGTTGGTGCGCCATTAGTAAGTGGGCAGCAACAAGATATTTTTGACAGCCTCTCCTACCCACACTCACTTTCTCCCCACTTCATTCTCTCCACCTCCTCCTTGTCTCGGGTGCCTCCTATTTTTCACCTCATTTCCACCATAGATTCATTCAATTTAAGTGGTTAAATTACCTTGTTTTGATAGGTATGTAAGGGGGGAAGCTATATTTATGTTGTTCTCCCTACAACAATGTGCACATGCACTTTTTATGCATGGCCTAGCTAGATCTATGTATGTTCGTGGTGTTGCATATGTTTGTGGTGTTGCATATGTGTTTGTGTTTGGAGGTGTACCGGTATTTGAAATTCGATAGTTGCCAATATTTTGCCGGAATGTTGATTCATTTCCGTTTCGGCGAGAATTTTGGCATTAAGCATTCTTTTTGGTCCTATTTTTAGGGAAAGTCATGCCAAATTTTTTCTTGGTTCTAAAATATCGTTTTGCTCTATCCCGCAGGCGACCATGGTCCGCATGATGACCGAAGGCATCGTGAATAGGTTTTTGAGGTCCGCGAAGGCCGAGATGCTTCAAAAGAACGAGACGGAGATAAGATGTCTGTGTCGAAGATGCAAGCTGAAGAGCCTTATTGCGGACCTGGAATCCGGGCAGGTGCGGGACCACCTGCTCTTGCGTGGTTTCATGGATGGCTATCGGTGGCAAGGTGATGAAGATGACTATGAAGTCGTCCATGGGGGCCGGGCAAGAAATGAGGAAGGGCAGCAAGACAACCACCGCGGCTCGGGCGGGCGAGAAGACGAAGAATCCCCAGGAGATGATCACGACGGTGATGCTGTACACAGTCATCATGTAGAAGATGCAGGACATGATGATGAGGAAGATGCCGGAGCAGTCGACGGGCATGATCATGAAGATGATGATGCCGGCGGAGCAGACGACACTGGACCATCGATGGGCTGGGTGCAGGACCCTCATATTCAAGAGCTGCTTCTCAAGCAGACGGATAACGCAAGAGCTGCCACCCGAGAGAAAGCCAAGATGGATCAACTTGAGTTAGACGCGGTTACTCCATTGTATGAAGGATGCAGGCCCGAGGATACCCGCCTGAAAGTAACGCTCATGGCTCTGGAGATGAAGGTAAAACACAAAATGACCGACGCATGCTTCGACGAGAACATGTCATTCTGGCACGAACGTCTTCCCGAGGGGAACAAGTGCCCGACCATTTTGGAGGAGGCGAAGAAAATCATGTGTCCTCTGGATTTACCGCACGTGAAATACCATGTGTGCATGAACAATTGCATCATTTATCGGGACGAGCACGCGGAGTCTACCATATGTTCGGTGTGCGGCGTCACTTGATACAAGAAGAAGAAGAAAGCTCCTCGAAAAGTGGTGTGGTACTTTCCGATCACTCCTCGTCTGCAGCGGTATTTCACGGACCCTAAGGTAGCAAAGCTCATGCGTTGGCACGCGGATAGGGAGGAGAAGAACCGAGAAGATGACGCAAATGATCCGGAGATAGATAAAAAAGACAAGATGCTGAGTCACCCTAAGGATGCGAGCCAGTGGCAAGCGTTGAACTTCGAAGACCCAGAATTTGGGAATGATCCAAGGAACATCGTGCTGGGCGCGAGCACCGATGGAGTCAATCCGTTTGGCAGCCAGAGAAGCACACATAGGACCTGGCCTGTGTTTGTGTGGATGTACAACCTTCCCCCCTGGTTGTGCATGAAGAGGAAGTACATTCACATGAGTATGCTAATTGAAGGACCGAAACAACTAGGGAACGGCATCAATCTGTATCTGGGGCTGCTGAAAGAGGAGCTTGACACGCTGTGGAAAACGCCAGCCAATACGTGGGACGCCGCAGAGAAAGAATATTTCCCTATGAGAGCCGCGCTGCTCACGACGGTGCACGACTATCTCGGTTACGGATATGTCGCGGGGCAGGTGGTCCACGGATTTTCTAGATGCGTCAGGTGCATGGATGACACAACGTATCGCCAGCTAGATAGAGATCCCGGGTCTTCGAAAACCGTGTTCATGGGACATCGAAGGTGGCTTCGCGACGATGACCCGTGGAGAAAACGCAAGGATCTGTTCGATGGTGAAACCGAACCCCGAGGACGCCCGCGTACGAGGAGCGGCGAGGAAATAGATGAGCTGTTGAAAAATTGGAAAGACTTCCCACTGCCGGGAAAGAAGCAAAAGGCGCCAGAGCTGGGAAAGAAGCGAAAGGCGCCAGAGCCGCTGCTGAAGGTATGGAAAACGAGGTCTGTTTTCTGGGACTTGCCGTACTGGAAGATCCACCGTGTGCCTCACAGCCTTGATGTCATGCATATCATGAAGAACGTGTGCGAGAGTCTGCTTGGTACCCTGCTCAACATGCCAGAGAGGACCAAAGATGGGCCGAAAGCAAGGGCAGACTTGAAATCAATGGGCATCAGGCAGGAGCTTCACGCTATATATGATGATCATGATGATGATGATGATGAGGCGAAGCAGGACACGGAAAGTCGTCACAAAGGAAAAAAGGCCAAGAAGACCGGAAATGACTACCCTCTCGTGTGCTTCACTCTAAGTCAGGAGGAGATCGAGCAGTTTTTCACCTGCCTCGTAGGAGTAAAACTTCCTTACGGTTACGCGGGGAAGATAAGCAAATACCTAGACCCAGCGAAGCAGAAGTTCAGCGGGATGAAGTCTCACGACTGTCACGTGCTGATGACGCAGATACTTGCAGTTGCAATCCGTGGGATCATGGACGCGCACGTCCGTGAAACCCTATTTGGCCTATGCAACTTTTTCGACGTCATCTCTCGGAAGTCTGTTGGCGTGAGGCAACTCAGAAGGCTACAGGAAGAGATCATGGTGATACTATGCGAGCTTGAGATGTACTTCCCGCCCGCATTCTTCGACGTTATGGTGCATCTGCTGGTCCATATCGTGGACGATATCATCCAACTCGGGCCGACGTTCCTGCACAGCATGATGCCGTTCGAAAGGATGAATGGTGTCATCAAAGGATATGTTCGCAACATGTCACGTCCAGAGGGAAGCATAGCCAGGGGCTTTCTGACCGAAGAGTGCATCTCCTACTGCACGAATTATCTAGGCATCGAGAACCCCGTTGGTCTGCCTGTCAACAGGCACCTCGGCAGGCTCGCTGGATGGGGTCACCGTGAGGGTTGTCGCGAAATGCATGTCGACTTCGAGGGTCGACTCGCCGACTTTGAAAGAGCAAACCTAGTCGCGCTACAACACATAGACGTGGTCGATCCTTGGGTGGTACAGCACAAAACCTTTATTAAGAAGACGTACAATGACCGAGGCCAACAGAGGACGGACGGAGATATACTCAAAGAGCACAACTCATGTTTCACGCGTTGGTTCAAGCAGAAGCTTCTGTCGTACCCTTTACATGAGGATTCTTCCGCGGAAGAACAACTCATATTCGCCTTGTCACAGGGCGCCGAGCACAACCTGATGACCTATGAGGCGTACGATATCAACGGCTACACATTCCACACCGAGGCCAAGGACATGAAGAGCGATGGTTATCAGAACTCCGGGGTAACGATGGAATCCTACACCGGTAACGACAAGGACAGATACTACGGAAGGATCGAGGAGATCTGGGAGCTGAGCTACGCTGGAGAGAAGGTCCCGATGTTCCGTGTCAGATGGGCCAAGAGCGTCCTAAAAGAAGACCGGTATTTCACCACCATGGTTATACCCGAAGCCAAATCCAAGACCGCGGGCGCAAACGTCACCGCGAAAAATGAGCCATGGGTACTGGCTTCCCAAGTGGACCAATGCTTTTTCATTACTGACCCGTCAAAGCCCAGTCGTGTTGTCGTGAGGAGAGGCAAAAGGAAGATCATCGGAATGGATGGAGTAGCCAATGAGCAAGACTTCGACAAGTACGGCGACCCGAGGATCGAACATGACGATGATGATGAAGTAGCAGCATACACCACAAGAAGAAGCAGGACCACCCTACCTAAAGGACGCCCGTTCCACAGAAGAACTCCATTTGCGAAAAAGAAGGGCAAGAAGATTGTGAACAGATAGCTAGCTAAGATCGATTGTGTTTAAATCGTAGGCTTCATTTCTCGATTGTATTTCATGGGCACTTTTTGAACTATCATGAATATTTTTAAATTTCATGGACACTCGATCTCGATCCCCCTCCATCTCGATCGCTATCCCACCTTGCCAGATCCGGTCCCCCTCGCCGCCGAGCACCCCCCGGTCCACCGGCCGCCGCCGCCGACCCCCCGCACCCTCGATTCCCCTACTCAACCGCCGCCGCCGACCCCCCGCACCCCTCCCCTACTCAACCGCTGCTGCCGACCCCCCGCACCCCGCGCACCCTCCCCCGCTCCACCGGCATTACTGTTTGATGACATTTTTAAAAAAATTATTACTGTCTTATAAAAAAATATTACTGTTATGATTTAAATAAGTTTGAACATATTTAAACACAAATAAGTATCAAACAGCATTTTAAATGCATAAAAAAATTTTGTGGAGCCTGGGAATTGAACCCAGGACCTCCTGGTGTGAGAACTGGCTGCTGACCAGTCGAGCTAGTAGAGGGGGCTTGGTGTGGATCAGGTCAGGTGGAAGATAACCTGTTGGCTCGAGCAGAAAAAAAAAATACTAATGGCGCACCAGGGTGAGGTGCGCCATTAGTATGGATATACTTATGGCGCACCGAGGGGTGGTGCGCCATTAGTATTGTGCCCGGCCCCATCCATATTCCCTCCCCGGCCCCTCCCTATCCCCTCTCTCTCCCTCGCCCTCGCCCTCGATCCCCTTCCCCTCTCCTCTCCCGACACCGCTGCCCCGCCGCCTCGACGCTGCCCCGTCGCCCCGACGCCGCCTCGACGCTGCCCCGCCGCCCCGATGCCGCCCCGACGCCGCCTCGACCCCGCCCCGACGTCGCTGCCCCGCCACCTCGACGCTGCCCCGCCGCCTCGACGCGACCCCGCCGCCCGGATGCCGCCCCATCCACACCACCGTCGCCGGAGCACCACCACCACCCGGACCTCGTCCCCGACATCCTCCCCGCGCCCCACTCCCGGGCATCCTCCCCGCGCCCCACTCCCCGGCCCCCCTGAGCTCCCCCTCCCCCCCTCCCCCTCTCCCCCTCTCCCCCTCTTGACTGGTTACCTGTGATTTTTTTTTGCTTCTCCAGCCATGTTTGTGTCTAGAACTCTAGATCATGGAGGAATCGCCCTCTCCAGCAGTGTAATTCTTTTGTGTGTTTTAAGTGATATTTACAGTGTACTTTTAGTGTAATTACTGTGCATTTTCAGTGAAATTTACACTGTAATTGTTAGTGGAATTTACACTGTAAATGTTAGTGGGTTTACAGTGTACTTCTAGTGGATTTTTGCTCTGTATTTGCAAGTGGCATTTTTACACTGTAATTATTAGTGTAATTTTGGGCCTTTGTATAGTTGATTCACAGCAGCAGCAACTGTAATTGATCCAAAAACCAGGTCAATTGATGTCAAATTGATTAACTAAATCATCCAGAAACAAGAATGATAAGTCCATATGCTACTGTTGATCCCAAGACCGGAATGACAAGTCCAGGTGTTCCTCAATTGAGGAATTTGATTAACTAAATCATCCAAAAATCAGAATGATAAGGCCACATGCTACTGTTGATCCCAAGTTTGATGCATAACAATTGTTGTATGAGTTCTCCAAATGAACAGGAGTACTCCTCTATTTTGATATGAAATCACCATGATAGGTCCACATGCTACTGTTGTCAACATGATAAATAGTTTCAGTTAGTTACCTCTAAAACTATTCCTAATTAACTGAAGAAGAGAAGAGAGGAGGAGTAGTTTATTTCATAGAGTAAACATTAGCACTATTTGACAGTAAAAGGTTTTAGCTAATTTGAATTAACTGAAAGCAGCAGTACATCATTTTTATTGACAGTAAAATGTTCAAAGAAACAGAAATATCAGTACAATAGCTAGATTACACTATCAGTACACTACCAGTAAAATGTTCATTTAGTTTCAGTAAACAAATATTGCCAAGCATGACATGGCCTTTGTGAGCTCCTCTGTCGATCCCCTCCCTTTCCCCTTCGGTTCGTCGGGAGTACAGCTTAAGTGATGCTTGGATGTGTAATCTGCTCTAGTGAGTTCCTGTTTGTGATGTGTAATCTTCTCTAGTGACCACTCCATCTGGTGGTGGTCAGCTACTTGTCCAAAGATCCGAGGAGTAGGCTGTCATCACTTAATCCGCTCTAGTGACCCACGATGTGTAATCTGCTCGATGTTGTTGCTGCTGCTGCTTAAGTGATGCCGGTGCTTGTGCTTGTAGTTGCACTCTAGTGATGCTGCTCTAGCTCTAACTTCTAAGTCCACTGAATTTTGTCAACTTGTGATGCTGCTGCTACTGTAGATCTTGTGAACTTGTGATCTTCTGAACTTGTGAATTTTGCTTAGAAACATCAAGGTTGCTGATACTGTAACCCAGATCACACAGATCAATTTTTTTTCAATTTATGCAACTATAAGAGTACCAACCAGATTACACAAATCATTTTTGATCTGCAAGGTTGTTGTTGCTGTGATGCAGTAACTCTGTAAGATGGAGTACATGAGTACTGTAGTAGTAACTCTTGATTAATTATGGCATTGTGTGTCATAATTTAAAATTGCCATGTTTATTAGAAGTGTTAACCATCACTTCTGGGTTGTAACCTTAGCTATGTTTCAATGCTTAAAGACTATTAGCTGCATAGTAATTTCCCTGTCCTATTGTTGTTTTTCCATGCATAGATGAACATTCGATAATTTCCAAGGATCAATTAGACCAGATTGGGCTCTCCTTTTTATTGTTGTTTTGACCTTTCTGTTGTGAAAAATAAAGCAGGATTTTAGACTAATGTGGGCCTATGGCTACACCAGCATGGTGTTTTGATTCAGAAGTGATGATTTGCTACAACCAGTGCATGCATGCCTTTTTTCTTCTTCATTTTTAGTAAAGTGCTCTGTTCTGGGTCATGGACTTTGTGCCATGGACCAGTGCATGCATGCTACTGCTGCTGTTGCTGTACTACTTGTCAAGTGATGCTGCTGCTGCTATCTGCGAGTTGCTGCTGCTAGTTGTGATTTTGTCAAGTGATGCTGCTGCTACTTGTGATCTTCTAAAATGACCCCTTTCTCCTGAAACATTGATTAATTTCCGTTTCAGTTGAGAAATGGGGCACTCCAAGGTCAAGAAAATTAGCAAAGGTCATGCCCAATTTTCTTGACCTAGAAGGTGCCCGATTCTCAACCGAAATAAAAATTAATTTGCTCTAGTGGTTGGATTAGTTTAGTATTTTTTTCACACACTCAGACACCCTTGCTTGCCATGTGTGTGAGAGAGATAGTGAGAGGAGACAAGAAGAAGGGGGTTAGGAAGATGTTGCATGCTCATCAAAGCTAACCATCTCCCCCTTTTCACCCCTTTTCCTTTGTCTTTTGTGGGTTGCAAGGAAGCTACTGTCTTAGCTAGCTTAGCTTGTGCAAAAATCCTAGTGTTACAATCTAGAAAATTAGCCTGCAAAGATGAGGTCCCATGCTGGCTGTACCACTGCATCATGCAACAGTGCCTTCAAGATCCAAGGCAATATCACAAACATCATAGGCAATTTGACCAAACTCACAACCTTGTATCTTTGCAGCAACCAACTTTCTAGACACACCCCTCAAGAACTAGGTTACCCTGAGAACGTGGACTTGGACCTTAGCAACAACACACTAACATGTTCTATCCCAAAACACCTAGGCAATATGACAAACATCTCTCAATTGTTCCTTGACAATAACCAACTTTTTGGCGACATTCCTCGAGAATTAGGTTATTTGGTCAACTTAGAGATCTTGTTCCTTGACAATAACCAACTTTTTGACCAAACTTTGTTCCTATTTATAGAGAAACATGGCCAACAACGATGAGGCCGGGGGTTCGGGCGGCAAGAAATTTTGGGAGCTGTCCCAGGAGATGGAGGAACAACCTCACTTGTATGAGGACGCCGCCTTCCCCACCGATCCTGAGATCACTGATGGTACCGCCGAGGATGACCCCACTGATGCCACCACTGATGGTGCCGTCGAGGATGCCACCACTGATGATGGCGGCGCACGCACATATGGCAGCCAACCGAAGAGGCAACGGAAGGACCGGCGCCCGACCGTGCTCCGCACCCTCAAGGAGGAAGTTACTGAAGTGGACTCCAACGGGAATCCAACGGCGCCCGAACGAATAGTCAAGGGGTACTCGCTTCAGCTCGGGTGCATTCTCCAGAGCACCGTCTCGATCAACACCGAGAACCTCAGGCATCCTGACCGAGGGAATTTGCGCAACCTCCTCTTCACGAAGCTGCACGAACGATACAAGTTCCCCGTTGAATTTGAAAACACAAGCCTCAAAGGGAATAAAGTGAACAATGCTGCCCTCACGAAGATGAGCACGGCCCTGTCTACTTGGAAAAGCAATGTGAAGAGAATGATCGAGAAAGGTGAGAGTTATGAGAAGATCAAGGAGAAAAATCCTTCGATCACCGAAGATGACTACAACGACTTCAAGATCAATTGCTCGAGCACCGCAAGCTCCGAATCAAGTAAGTGGGGGAAAGAAATATGGGAGCTGAACTTAGGGGAACATACACTCGGTCCCGGTGGTTATAGAGTGGCGGAGCCTATATGGGACAAGGAGGAGGCGGACCGTGCCGAGCAAGGCCTACCGCCCCTCTTCGATAAATTCGGTGACAAGCAGACCAGGAACTTTGTCAGGGCCCGGTACAAGAAGGACCCGAAAACAAAGGAGCTCACCACGGATCCGAAGACCAGGGCGCTTGAGCTTGTTCTGGTAAGGAATACACCCCCGCGTAATTAGCTCCATATGGTTGCATTCTAATTAATGAAGCCAAATTTCTAAATGGTTCACATTCCTTCCGCAGGCGACTGAAAGCAGTAGCGCGGGGTCGACTAAGAGCAACCCTTGGGACACCACTCTAAATAGGGCGTTGAATGTAATGAAGAACAAGGATAAGCTCAGTAAGCCGACGTCAGCTGGTCGTGTGGCCGGCAAAGGCTTGTCGACAAAATGGTCGTCATACTATAACACTGGTGGGCGAAAGGAGAAAAAGACCAGCTCGGAAAGCCAGGCGCGCGAGGTTCAAGAACTCAGGGCACAGGTGGCGCGGATTCCGGAGATTGTCCAAGAGCAAGTGCAGCAACAACTCGGAGCGACGATCACCGCCATTGTGCCTACCTTGATCCAGGGGATTAGTGCGTGGATTGCGGGCGGCCAACAGGGGCCGCCCCCGATTCCTAGCTTCACGGCCAGCAACTCGCAGAATGCGATGGCGGGGCCATTGGTGTCTCCGGCGGAGGCGGCATTGGTGTCTCCGACGCCGGCACGGGAGCTTAATGCACCCGGGTGTACGTCGGCCGGCACCTCTGCAGCAAGCGGCCCCTCCGTCAACTGCACGCCCGCCGTTGGCGGTGCCTCGACATTAGCCGAGCTCGACGCCATCATCATGGTAACTAATTAAGCCTCTCTCGGCAGAGGACTTCATCTCCTTGCATTTGATTGGGCATCCCTGATGCCCTACATGTTTTCGCAGGGCGCTGCCGATGTTCCGTGCACTCTCCTGCACTTTGTGAACAATGAGTTGGTCGATGTCGCCAAGGGCAAAATCATTCAACCGGGCAACCCCCTGTTCCACGGTACCCAGATGCCACCCAACTTGTTTAGGGTTCAACTGGTTCGGGTGCTGCCAGGCTGCGACGAGTTGTTACCTCCGATTCGACCCGTCGGGGCCGACGATGATGACGTGATGACCCTCAGCGCCTGCCTGAGCTGGCCCCTGCTTTGGCCGAAGAGCCAGATTCGTTTGGGGGCAGGGGACACCACCCCAAAGACAACACCGCCAGTCGTGCCGGCGCCAAGTCGGCCCCATGGCAAGACCGCCGCAACGGTGCCGGACATCCCTATGCCACTGGATCCAAACATGCATATGGCACAGGATCAGAACGACGACGACGACGATACATTTGCCAACGTCGATCAGTACTCTGCCGATCATGGGTACGGTGGCGACTTCATGGGGCCTCCTTCTCAAGAACCCAACCCAACAAAAGACGTGCGCGATCTAGCTGGTACCGCGGAGAAGCCAAGTTGCAACAGGCGTCGTCTGCAGTTCAGCTCTCAGGAGACGCCTCCAGCTGCCGACTTCACCGAGCCTCAGATAGGCGAGGTGCGAAATATGATCAGCCCCAACACACTCAAGAAGGCGGTCTGTGAGCAGAACTCGGTCCCATTACAGGAGAAGAAGAAGGCACGCAAAAGAAAGACTAACAAGGGTGCGGGCCAGCCGGCACCGAGTACGATCCGTGCTCAGGACGGGCCACCTTCACCTGAGGATATCTCGAGGAGGGTGCATGTGGCGGGTAGGCCGATGCTACCGAGAAATATGCTCGATGCTGCAACCGGTGCTATGCGGAGTCTGCATGACAGTGTTCTTTCTTTGGAGAAGCGGCGTCTCGGAGAGAAGGATGTGGCATACCCGGTTTTCGCGGCCAAGGTGCCAGAGGGCAAGGGCTTTGTGGATAAATCCATCGGGGGTACGATCGTCCTGCGGTTTGATGACATCCACGCTATGTTGAACCTTCATCCGCTGCACTACACCTTCGTTCGGCTATTTTCGCTGAGTATGGAGATGCGGATCATTCGCGACAAGACCTCGAACATCGTGATAGTCGACCCCTTCTACATGCGTGCCAAGATCTTGGGCAGCGCTGGGGACCGGCAAGTCGCGAGTTCTTACCTCGAAGGCGTCATTCTGGCAAACCAAGATAAGGATAACTTCCTCGTTCCTTACTTTCCCGAGTAAGTCCTCCCCTCAACCGCCCCGTAACATATGAATTCTTAGATTTCGATCGTTTTTCTTTTAACATTCCGTGTTTTCTGCAGTGACACACGTTGCACGCTCATCCTCCTAAGCCCCAAATATTCCATGGCCACGTATTTCGACCCGGACCGTCAGTCGAACGTAGACTACACAAATGTCAAGAAGGTTCTTGATGATGTTCTCCCCGGCTACGTCAAATCTGGAGGCACCTTCACCAGGCCTATTCGTAAGTATGGCAAGCACGTGTTCTCCCACAATACGACGTTCTGCTGCGTCAAGCAGCCGCCTGGCGGTCAGAAGGGTGCCTACTACGCCATCCATCACATGCGGGAGATCGTACGGGACCATCATCAACTTCTGCCACCGAGTAGACTCAAAGATTGGGCCGCGAGCGTGTCGGCAATCCAGGACGCGGACATCAGACAAGAATTCTTTCGCATCCAGTCGGAGTTTGCGGAAATCATCCATCAAGATGTCCTTCGTACCGCGGGGCAGTTCTACCTCAGAAATCAACCGTCCAACAGTGACATCGACATAATCCTACAAATGCAGGCTGACAACGCCCGTTCTTTCATGACTCCCACGATAGACGGCGGCTTCATCCATGCTCCGGTCCCTTGAGTCTCATGTTGTAATTAAACTTTAATGAACTTGTAGTATGTCTCTTTGGTTTCGAGAGTCGTTCAACTTAAGATGTAATCGATGCTATTAATGTCTTGCTTTTCTCTTCCGATCGTTCTGTTGCATACTTATATATTGCTTCTGTATTGTCTGTGAATTGGTACTAACGTTTCGTTTGGCTACTGCATAGCGATGCCGTGGTATGTCGTGTACAAGGGTAAGGTTCCCGGAGTCTACGACGACTGGGAGGAGTGTCGGAGACAGGTTCACCGATTCAGCGGTAACAGTTACAAAGGGTACGCCACTAGGGCCGAGGCCAAATCTAGATACGCCCGCTATCTAGCGGGAGAGGGGAGGGAGCGTTGGAGGAACCGGATGAAGACGAGTTTCATCGTGATGATGCTCATCGTGATGACCGCAACTCTCTTCTATGTGATGGTAGTTTAGATGATCGATATCGACTTGTAATGTGAAGACAAACTCGCGGTCTCGAGACTTGTAATATAATGTTCTATCTTTGTTTGGTCTTTTCAATTCGGAGACTAATATGATGACTTGTATTCGGAGACTAAAATGATGAATTGTATTCAGAGACTAATCTTCTATTGTATTCGATGAATCTGTTGTTGATGTGTGCTGTCTATATTTTGTCCAATTATACATTTTGTAACCTGTGCAAAAAACAGAAAATAAAAAAATAAAAAAACCTAATATTCATACTAATGGCGCATCACATCATAGTGCGCCATTAGTATGCCAAAGGATACTAATGGCGCATCATTAAAGAGTGCGCCATTAGTATGCCGAAGTTACTAATGGCGCATCTTGCTGTCGTGCGCCATTAGTATGCCAAAGCACCTGGGTATACATGCCCCCCTGGGAGGCATACTAATGGCGCACTGTTGTATATACTAATGGCGCATCTGGGGTGCGCCATTAGTATACCAGATACTAATGGCGCACCTGTGGTGCGCCATTAGTAAAATATACTAATGCCGTGCTACTAATGGCGCACCACTAATGCGCCATTAATGGCCAAATTAGGTGCGCCATTAGTAGGCCTTTTCCTAGTAGTGAGTGAAGCAGTCAAACAACTAATCATCCTTGATTCATCAAAGGCAATGGACCACGACCTCTTGGAGTAGATGATTGTGCCCATCGGCTTGGGGAAGATAGATCTTGGCACTTCCTTGACAGAGAAATCAAACATAAGGTTTTTTAAAGACCTTTGCCAAATCATCTCCGGGGGAAGAGGAGGTCCTGCCACAATACGTGCCATGCCAATAAAAATCTGATGCTGCTGAATCATAGGGGGATGGTAGGGACAATGGCTAACTGATTCTGCTCAAGTACAGGGTGAAGGGGCAAATCATGTTGTTGCTGGATTTCACGTTCTTGTTCTTGCTGCTCTACAGAAACAGACCCTTCTGGCTGATCAATTACTATTGAAACTTGATCCTGTTCGGGAGCAGCAGGTGGCGGTGCCTGTCCATTGTCAGCTTCATCTCCCCACAGGGCATTGCCCCAACCAGGTGCAGGCGCTTCGTTATTGACCAGTGGAGGCGGCGGAGCGAGAGGTGCATCATTCCAACCCAGCATTGGGTATGGAGGTAAGGCAAACATCAAATTATCAGGCACCAGATTGCCAGGCAAAGGGTGAGGGTTTCCATCGAGAGGCATAGGGTCTTCGTCATTTGGCATCTTGTCTGCAAAATCTGCGCCAAGAACATAGCAAGCGGCCGTCCAAGATACTTGAGAACCTCCATACTCTGCATAATCACCAAAAACCACATCCCTTGGAACCAAAGGCGTATCTGGGAAACTAGATTCAACCAAAGTCCGGACAAGATAAGGATCTTCACTGTCCCAAGAAATAAACTTTCCAAAAGTGCCTACAGCCTGCGAGATGTATTCAGTGGTGCGGTAATCTAGGGGAATCCCAATGAACATTAACCAACCCTTACGAAAAGCGTGTGTTCCTTTGAAATTATCTCCCTCATCATGCTTCATAAATCTGACAAAACGGTCATTGCCCAAAGGAAAAGGTGCATGCTGAACCAGGGTATATCTAACAGTCGGATCCCTGACTTGAAACAGACCTATCCCATGAAACCACGGCTGAGCAGATCAAACCATAATACCTCTATACTGCAGAAACTGGACGACTTCGTTCCGCACCGGGCCGAACGGCCCCTCCGGCGCCGGCATCACCTCTGCAACCATGTAGTCCTCATGCCGGCGGGGCGGACGCGTTGCGGGCGTGAAGAAGGTGCGTGGAAGCCGACGATCGCCGCCATCGATGATGAGATGTCCAGGGGGCACAAAGAGCTGTGGGTCGAGCTCGTAGTTCGCCATAGAAGAGCCCGGAGCTTGTCGGGGGTTTTCGTTGGTTTGGGGTAAGGGAAGATGCAATGGAGGCGGCGGTGATGGGACTGGACAGTCTATCCCAATAACTCCGGCTCTGTTCCCATGAGTAGCAGCAGATTCCAATAAACTCGTTTTTTGTTGAACCGAAATTGGCCTCCAAACAAATCCATTGGAGCGCGCAAAATCATTACAGGCCTGGCTAGAGTGACCAGGACGGGAGCAAGCCGTGCAAACTACTCGCCTTCCACAAGTCGTTGACATGTGGCCCTTCTGAGAGAAAATAGTACAGGTGATCACACGGTCCACCATGTCATCGACCATGGCATCAAACTGTCTGGCTGCCTCCTGAGATGAGGGGATATCCGGACGGTGAGAAGGAGATGGGCTCGAAGGCCCAGAGGCAGATGGGCAAAATATTGAAGGTGAGGTAGAATCCCGACGGGCCTCCAAAGCCTCTGGGCCAGAATCCGGGCAAATATTTTGAACTGGCGACAATCCCGCCTCTACGCAACTGTCGAGCGAGAATTCTGCATGCACAAGGGAAGGGTCCTCCAAACCGGATCAATTACCGGTGAAGCAGATTCCGGCCGGCTCGACGCCGATAAGGGAGTAACTGTTCCAAAAACGATAGGTGGACGTGCCACCGTCCAACACAAGTCCATGGGTGGCGATGGATGTATGACTACACGTTCATGTGCAGGAAGATTATACCCCGCATCTGTCATGAAATCAATGCACTCTTGCGTAGCCGGATATCTATATCCCTTGCAAGCAGAGTATCGCTCAAACGTGGCAAAAGAAAGCTTTTTACGAGCAGAAGGAGCAGTCTTAAGAGCTGATCTAACCGGAGGCTTATTCATGGCCAAAAGACCTAAAGATGAACGACGCTTAGTAGGACTAACTAGAATCCATTCGGCGTCACATTCCTTCCTCCAGATCCGGAGCTCTCTAATCCAATTAGGCCCCCCATTTCCCCACAGATGAAAATAGCATTTGAACAGATCGCATGCATAGGAACGGAGATCCATAATAAGAAAACCAACTTGCTTGCAAGAGACATGAAAGGAGTAAACCTTATCCTTGATGTGAAGAACCTGAAGATCAATTGCCGAACCTCCAATTACTGCCTCCAAAACCGCGGCCACAGAATCCTCCGAGAGACGAAAAGCATGGCGGCTGAATGAAACCACTAAGATGAATGACCTCCTGTGTCCGGCAGGGTGGACCGTATGTCCAGTAGATCTGAAGACCTCTTCTGAAAAAACCCTACCCTTGGAGAAATCCAAGCCAAGGGTAGATCCACCAGGTGAACCCATACTAGATGGGTATTACCTTGATCCCAAAAGAACGCCGGAATAGATGATCGGAGAGAATCCAGAAGTTAGTGGAGAATGAGGCAGATCGCCGGAGAGGGTGGGGGAGCCGAGGTGGAGGGTGGGAGCGCCATTCGTCAACTCTTCGACGGCTGGGATGTAATTTTTCTTTGAGATCCGAATTTCGGGGGGGGGGGTCTATTTATAGCCATAGAGGGAGCTAGGAGAGTCCAAATGAGGTGCGGTTTTCGGCCACGCGATCGTGATCGAACGATCTAGATGATGGAGAAGGCTTAGGTGGGTTTTGGGCCAAATTGGAGGGGTGTTGGGCTGCAACACACACGAGGCCTTTTCGGTCCCTCGGTTAACCGTTGGAGTATCAAACGAAGTCCAAATGATACAAAACTTGACAGGCGGTCTACCGGTAGTAAACCAAGGCCGCTTGGCAAGTCTCGGTCCAATCCGGAAATGTTTAATCCCCACACACGAAAGAAAGGTAGAAATGACCATCAGAGGAGAACGAAGCGCCGGAATGCAAAACGGACAACGGGGAAAATGCTCGAATGCATGAGATGAACACATATGCAAATGCAATGCACATGATGACATGATATGAGATGCATGACAATGATAACAACACACAGTTGACGGTGCAGTCAGGAGTCTTGAAGCACTTTCAGAGCTGAGAGACATGGAACACGTCATGAACATTTGCAAAGTTTGAAGGAAGCTCGAGTTGATAGGCGAGGTCGCCTCTCTTGCTGACAATCTTGAAAGGTCCCACGTATCTGGGGATAAGCTTCCCTTTGATACCGAAGCGACGAGTACCTTTCATAGGAGAGGCGTGGAGGTAAACATGATCTCCGATCTCGAAAGCCAAATCACGGTGCTTACTATCATAGTAGCTCTTCTGGCGGGATTGGGCTGCTTTGAGGTTATCTCGAATGACTTTGCACATTTCCTCTGCCTCTGTGATTAAGTCATTACCGAAAAGCTGACGTTCACCGGTTTCAGACCAGTTGAGAGGGGTACGGCACTTCCTGCCATACAGAATTTCAAATGGGGCCTTGCCCGAACTTGCTTAAAAACTGTTGTTGTAGGAGAATTCAGCATAAGGAAGACAATCCTCCCACTTCATGCCGAAGGAGATCACACAAGCCCTGAGCATATCTTCAAGAATCTGGTTGACACGCTCGACTTGACTGCTAGTTTGAGGATGGAAAGCTGTGCTGAAGCGGATGTTGGTGCCCATGGCCTTCTGGAAAGAATCCCAAAACTTGGATGTAAAGATGCTGCCACGGTCTGAAGAGATCACTTGTGGAATACCGTGCAGAGAGACAATACGAGAGGTATAGAGTTCCGCCAATTGAGCTGCAGTGATCGACTCTTTGATAGGCAGAAAGTGAGCCACTTTGGTGAGTTTGTCGATGACAACAAATATAGCATCATTGCCACGCTTGGACTTTGGAAGCCCAGTCACGATGTCCATTTCAATGTGGTCGAACTTCCATTCTGGAATGGCAAGAGGTTGGAGGAGACCTGCTGGCCTTTGGTGTTCTGCCTTCACTCTTCTGCAGACATCACACTCATTCACGAATTGAGCAATCTCACGCTTCATTCGAGTCCACCAATAAGCTTGTTTGAGGTCCTGATACATCTTCGTGCTCCCAGGGTGGATGGAGAGGAGAGAATTGTGAGCCTCGTTCATGATCACTTTACGGAGGTCACCTTTGGGTACAACAATACGATACTCGAAGAAGAGAGTGTCCTTGTCATCAAGGTGGTAGCACTTGTACTTGGGTTGACTCTTGGCAATCCCAATCTTCACCTTTTTCACCATAGCATCAAGAAGCTAGGCTTGGCGAATCTGGTCTTCCAATGTAGGAGAGACTTGAAGGTTGGCGAGGAAACCTTGAGGAACAACTTGCAGATTAAGTTTGCAGAAAGCTTCACAAAGCTCGGGTTGATAAGGCTTGAGAATCAGACTGTTGCAGTAAGCTTTCCTGCTCAATGCGTCAGCAATCACATTGGCCTTGCCTGGAGTATACTCGATACTCGGATTATACTCTTGAATCATTTCGACCCATCGAGTTTGCCTGAGGTTGAGATTAGGCTGAGTGAAGATGTACTTGAGACTCTTGTGATCAGTGAAAATGTCCACTTTTCTTCCCAATAAGAGATGTCTCCAAGTCAAAAGAGCATGCACAACTGCCGCCAACTCGAGATCATGAGTGGGGTAGTTCTTCTCATTAGGCTTCAACTGGCGAGAGGTATAAGAAACAACTTTCTTCTCTTGCATCAATACTGCGCCAAGACCTTGGAGAGAGGCATCACAAAAGACCTCGTACGGCTTGGATTCATCAGGCGGAGTGAGAACTGGAGTAGTGATCAATTTCTCTTTCAAAGTGTTGAAATCAATGTCACACTCCGGAGACCAAACGTACTTGATGTGCTTCTGGAGAAGATTTGAGAGAGGCTTCGCGATCTTAGAAAAGTTTTCAACGAATCTTCGGCAATAGCTTGCGAGACCGAGGAAGCTACGGAGTTGCTTCATGTTCTGAGGAGGTTCCCAATTCACAATTGCAGACACCTTCTCGGGATTCACGGCAATGCCCTTGGCAGAGATGATATGACCAAGATAAAGAACCTCATCAAGCCAAAATTCACACTTGGAGAACTTGGCGTAGAACTGATGTTCCCTCAACTTATCGAGCACCAAACGCAAATGCTTGGCATGATCTTCCTTGTTCTTGGAGAAAACCAGAATGTCGTCGAGATAGACCAAAACGAAGTCATTGGTGTAGGCGTTGAAGATGAAGTTCATCATGCGAGAGAATGTCGGAGGAGCGTTGACGAGGCCAAAAGACATGACAGTGTATTCATATGAACCATAACTTGTCCTGAAAGCCGTCTTGGGAATATCTTGCTCACGGATTCGAATCTGGTGATAACCCATACGGAGATCAAGCTTGGAGAATACTTGGGCACCTTTGAGTTGTTCGAACAGCTCGTTGATGTTGGGAAGTGGGTATTTGTTCTTGATGGTCTTCTTGTTCAATGGATGGTAATCAACACAAAGTCGGTCCGTTCCATCCTTCTTCTTCACAAAAAGAACACCACAACCCCACGGAGAAGAACTAGGCCGGATGAGACCCATTTTCTCTTGAATATCGAGTTGCTTCTTCAGTTCCTTCAACTCTTCAGGTCCGAGCTTGTAAGGATGTTTGCACACAGGTTCCATGCCAGGCTCAAGATCAATAACGAATTCAACTGGCTAGTGCAGAGGCATTCCTGGGAGCTCTTCTGGAAAGACGTCTTGATATTCGCAAACGACTGGAATTTGAGAGATGGCATCGAGTTCACACTTCTCATTGAGAGAAAACAGACGGATGGTATCATCACGAGCGGCAAAGACAATTACATCCTCAGACGAATGAGTCAATTGAATCTGCCTGGCTGCACAATCAAGATGTGCCTTGTGCTTAGTAAGCCAATCCATTCCGAGAATAAGATCAATATCCGAGTTGCCAAGAACCATTGGAGAAGAAAGAAACTTGTAATCGCCCAACGTGATAGTAACATCCGGAGCCATCATTTTGGTGTTCATGAACAAACCCGGAGAAGAAACCGCTATCGGCTTAGGCAAATCAATAGTATGCACATCATGCATGGATGCAAAAGGCTTAGATAAAAACGATAAAGATGCACCAGTGTCAAAAGAACTCTTGCGGGAATGTCATTAACAGGAAGGTTACCCATGATCACATCTGGTGAATCCTCTGCCTGAGCTGCATTCAGCAAGTTGACCTTGGCAGACTTGGTGTTATGCTTGACCATAGCTGTACTTGCCGATCTGACAGGAGGAGGAGGAGGAAGACGCCTCTGGTTGAAACACTTGTTGGCATAGTGACCCTTCAGTTGGCACTTGTTGCACGTGACCTCTAAAAGCGGACGGTGATACGGAGCACTCGATCTTGGAGCTTGGGATGAAGTCTTGTTCTGAAAGCCAGGGTTGGGTGGGTGGGAAGAACCACTACCACCTTTGCTCTTCTGCTGATACGACTGACGGAACAGAGGAGGAGGAAGCCAATACTTCTGCTGCTTGGCCACTTGAGTAGAGGAAGAAGGAGTAACATCTCTGACTCGCTTCTTGGAAGCATCACACCTCAGCTGAGAAGCCTCTTGCTTCAATGCCATGTTGTAGAACTCATCGTATCTCAAGGGCTCGAAGAGAACAAGAGCTAGCTGAATATCTTCTCTGAGACCACCCCTGAACTGGTATATCATGCTCTTCTCATCAGGGACGTCCTGCTTGGCAAAGCGGGCGAGCTTCTGAAACAACTTGTTGTAGTCATAGACAGACAAAGAGCCTTGCTTTAGGTTGCGGAATTCCTCACGCTTGCTTTCAACCACGCTCTGGGGAATATGATGAGCTCGGAAATCTCGACGAAAATCATCCCAAGTGATAACACATCCACCTCTGGAGTCCTTGTACTGCTGGAACCATTCTGCAGCTTGATCTTTGAGTTGGAAGGAAGCGAACTTAACAAAGTCCTGAGGCTTGACGTTACTGCACTCGAAATGCTTGCACAGATCCATAAGCCAATCGTCAGCATCGGTTGCCTCAACACAATTGCTGAAAGTCTTTGGCCCGTTAGCAAGGAACTGGTTGAGTGTAGCAAAGTGATTCTGATTGTTGCCTTGATTCCCTTGGTTGCCTTGATTGCGCTCTTGAAGAATTTGCATGATCAACTGTGTGTTTGCATTGGTTGCGGCCATCACAGTTTGCCATGCCTCCGGAGGAGGTGGAGGTGGTGGCGGATCAGGATTCGGAGTCGTGCGCGTTGGAGGAGCCATCCTGAAGAGGTTGACATCCATTAGCACATTGATAGACAAATATTGAAGCTGAATCCAACGGAATGAAAATTGCAACATATAGTCTTCACATCCGAACAAAATGAACGAATGCATTGCTCTTGAAATGGTCACATATCCATAAATTGAGAAGCCACTTAGAATTAAGGTAGACAAATAAATCAACAAGGTATGGATCAAGAATGAATAATCGGTAAGAAATCCCAATCTCAAACCAATATCCGTGGAAGAAGAACTAGAGCTACTAGAATTCCCACCTATGAAGCTCCCGAACCTTTCCGTTTATGCAATCAAGTGTTGGGGATACAGGGGAAGCATAATAACGAAGAAACCAAGACATAACCAAGAAACCTTCGGAAACCATCTACCTCAACCTTCGAAAAGCATCCGTTATACAAGTTATGGTGATACTCCCGAACTCCCGCCCCAGTACTGGGTGGCGTCGAGGTTATCTCACCAACGAACTGCATAAAAGAGATTTTCGATGTCGGCGTACTAAACTCAGGTATTCCAGAACTGCAATGATAAAATTATGATGACAACACCTCAGAGCTCAACTCCCCGGGATACTTCCACAAAACCCTTGACAGGAGGCACCAAAACAATGTTCTCATCATAAAACCATCAGAACGATTCCAAGATACCCGCGTGATCCTAAATTTTTTTTTCTGAAATTTGAGAAGAGAAGAGTCAAAACTCTACGTCAGGAAGCCTTACCAGAGCGATGAGGAGACTGGGAAGTAAAAAGAATTCCTAAACTCTCCGATATATAATTCCTAAATGACTCAAAACATTTTTCTAGACACAACTCGGCCGCTAAAAACGATCAAGCAATGGGGCTCCTAAGGTCGGGGAAGGCTCTGATTACCAACTTGTAACACCCTCGATGCGACTATATCTCCCACGTGTCGAGGCACGACTTAGAGGCATAATCGCATTGAAGGCATATGTCGCAAGTTAGGTAATCTTCACAACATCCCATGTAATATAAATCATAAAGGGGAGATAACATAGTTGGCTTACAATCGCCACGTCAATCAAGTACATAAATAACATTACATCAACCAAACACTCATGGCCCGACTACGACGCCAAAATAAAAGAGAACCCAACATGCGACACAATCCCAATCACCCCCAACTGGGCACCACTACTGATCATCAGGAAAGGAAACATAGTAACGTTGAGAGTCCTCGTCGAACTCCCACTTGAGCTCAAGTGCGTCTCCTGGAGCGGAATCATCAGGCCCTGCATCTGGTGTAATAGTAATCTGTGAGCCACAGGGACTCAGCAATCTCGCACCCTCGCGATCAAGACTATTTAAGCTTAATAGGTAAGGCAAGGTAAATATGTGGAGCTGCAGCAAGCGACTAGCATATATGGTGGCTAACTTATTCGCAAAAGAGAGCGAGAAGAGGAGGCAAAGCGCGAGCGAGAAACTAGAGAACAACCTGCGCAAGCATTACTCCAACACCGTGTCCACTTCCCAGACTCCGCCGAGAAGAGGCCATCACGGTAACACACTCAGTTGATTCATTTTAATTAAGTTAAGGTTCAAGTTATCTACAACCGGACATTAACAAATTCCCATCTGCGCATAACCGCGGGCACGGCTTTTGAAAGTTCAAATCCCTGCAGGGGAGTCCCAACTTAGCCCATGACAAGCTCTCACGGTCAACGAAGGAATAGACCTCCTCCCAAGACGTTCCGATCAGACTCAGTATCTCGGTTATTCAAGACACTACGACAGGTTAAAAACAAGACCAGCAACACCGCCCGAATGTGCCGACAAATCTCGATAGGAGCTGCACATATCTCTTTCTCAGGGCACACTCAGATGAGCAAGACGTCAGGTAGGCCATCCCAGAGTTGCCCCTGGTAGCCCCAGACATCGCTCGGTGGGACCAACACTCAGAGGACCACTGGCCCGGGGGGGGGTTTAAAATAAGATGAGCCTTGAGTCTGTAGAACCCAAGGGAAAGAAAAAGGCTAGGTGGCAAATGGTAAAACCAAGGTTGGGCATTGCTGGAAAAGCTTTAATCAAGGCGAACTATCAAGGGGTTCCCATTATAACCCACCCGCGTAAGGAACGCAAAATCCGGGAACATAACACCGATATGACGGAAACTAGGGCGGCAAGAGTGGAACAAAACACTAGGCGAGAGGCCGAGCCTTCCACCCTTTACCAAGTATATAGATGCATTAAGATAACATGGCAATATAATGATATCCCAACAAGTAAATAAATGTTCCAACAAGGAACGGCCTTCAATCTTCACCTGCAACTAGCAACACTATAAGAGGGGCTGAGCAAAGCGGTAACATAGCCAATCAACGGTTTGCTAGGACATGGTGGGTTAGAGGTTTGACATGGAAATTTGGGTGGCTTGAAAGCAAGTGGTAGGCATCGTAGCATTGGCATAGCAAGAGAGCGAGCAAACTAGCATAGCAAAGATAGTTGTGATTTCGAGGGTATGATCATCTTGCCTGCACAGTTGTCAGAGTTGACTGGATCCTCGAAAGCAAACTCAACGGGCTCCTCGTTAGAGAAATCGTCTCCCATCTCTACCCAAACAAGACAAACAAGCAACAAGGACACAATAAACCACGTGCAAACTCAAACAACACAATGCAAAGATGGTATGCTATGCGGGATGCGATGCGGGATGCATAATGCAAGATATGACAGGAAATGCAAGAACCTGGCCTCAACTTGGAAATCCAAGTGTGCCACTGGAAATATGATATGAAATCGCTTGAAAACGATATAAAGAACGCCGGAATCGGAGTTACGGTTTGGAAATGGCAAGCGATTCAAAAATGACACCGTTCTGCGATTTACAGCAAGTAGCCAACTAAATGCAATGGAATGAACATGCTACAGCACCCAAACATGACAACAAAATACATGGCAGAGATGCATTCAAGATGCTTAACAAAAGTCTAGCACTGAACTACGGCCAATTCATCCATTAACAGGTTCAAACAAGCATGGCAAAAATGTATATGGCAAACAGATCTCAGACTTAGTGAAATGAACACTTGTCTGGAATTTCAGATCAGGTAGCACTCTTCGGAGCAACAAAAATACATGCTACAGGGCCTGAACATGGCAAAGTAAAGCATGTCATTGAGCTACTCAAAGAGCTTAACAAAAGTCCCTTAGTGACCTTGAGCCAAAATGGATCAGAAAATACAATTGCAAGCATGTGAACATAGCAAAAACATAATCAGTTTTCAGACTTAGTGAAAACTGGCACATGCTGAAACATAACTCAAGTAGGCATGTTTACGAGCTCGATGCACTCACTACGGTGCAAGTCATGGCAAGACAAGCATATATCCATCAAGAAGGAACAAAATGAAAGCTAGACATGGCAAGAACAATAGCACATCATGCACGGATCAACTACAACATCATCGGCAAAATTGCAAACAGGTTGACAATCTGCCCAGATTCACAAAGTAGCAAAAGTAGAGCTCGATTGACTCAAGCTAGGGTACTCCATAATTGCAAACAAATACATGGATTGATAGAGCACTACAAGATTAACAAAACATCCTTACTAATCATCCTCAAAAAAGGCACGGATCACTAGGAAACAACATGAACATATGACAACATGAGATAAACAGATCAAGGACTTAGCGGAAATGCTAAGTCCCTGAAAACAGAATTAACAAGTGCACCACTTTGCACGCTCGTGCTAGTCACCACACAAACCACAAAAATACATGGGTTCCACCTCTGGAAAGATGACAAAACCCTTAACAAAACATATGTAGAGCATCAGGGCATATCATGCACACATTAATCATGGCAAAAATGACAAAAAGCTAAATGGAGTAGCAGATCTGACAAATATCTCAAGTAGCCCTCTTCTAACAGCATTTCGGGCATCAAGATGAACTCCAATGAAAATGATGCAATGATATGAAATGATGTACTCTCTGAGATGAACATTTTGATATGCTATATGCATGAATCGGAGCTACGAATGCAAAGTTACGGCAGGAACAAGAATGCAAAAAATATGCAGACTTAGGAAAAATTCGGGGTCAACCCTAGGGTTTCACTGTAGCAGATCTGGATCGGGGCACGCTTCTCGAGGATCGACGGGCTTCTCGCCGGAGTTGAGGAGGATCTCGTCGGAACTCGTCGGGGAGGAGGTCGGAGCTCGCCGGAGGAGCTGGCCGGCCGGATCTGGTGACGGCGGTGGCTGGTGGAGGCCTAGGGCGGCGTGGGCGAGGCCGGTGCGGGCGGCCGGAGCTGCGGTGGCCGCGGGGCAGCGCGACGGCCGGCGGGGAGAAGCAAGGCAGCGGCGCGGCGGAGCGTCGACGGCGCAAGGCGGCGCGGGCGGTCGGGCGGAGGAGGGAGAAGACCCGGGCGGCGGCGGGAGCGACTGGGCCGCGGGGGCCCGGCTGGGGCCTCCGGGCCGGCGGCGGGGATGTGGGCGCGGGACACGTGGCGCCTTCGGAGTGGCTGCGGCCGGCGGAGCGGACGCGTCCGGTCCGTCCGGACGTGTTCGGCGGCGGCGGAGGAGAAATTTTAGGGTTTTGGGGGAGAAGGAGATCCGAATTTCGGGGGGGTTTATTTATAGCCATAGAGGGAGCTAGGAGAGTCCAAATGAGGTGCGGTTTTCGGCCACGCGATCGTGATCAAACGATATAGATGATGGAGAAGGCTTAGGTGGGTTTTGGGCCAAATTGGAGGGGTGTTGGGCTGCAACACACACGAGGCCTTTTCGGTCCCTCGGTTAACCGTTGGAGTATCAAACGAAGTCCAAATGATACGAAACTTGACAGGCGGTCTACCGGTAGTAAACCAAGGCCGCTTGGCAAGTCTCGGTCCAATCCGGAAATGTTTAATCCCCACACATGAAAGAAAGGTAGAAATGAACATCGGAGGAGAACGAAGCGCCGGAATGCAAAACGGACAACGGGGAAAATGCTCGACTGCATGAGATGAACACATATGCAAATGCAATGCACATGATGACATGATATGAGATGCATGACAACGATAACAACACACGGAGACAAAGACCCGAACCTGAGAAAATAAAATAACTTAATGCCGAAACGGCAAGAGTTGGAGTACAAATTGGGAAAGTTACATCCGGGGTGTTACAAGCTCGCCGCCCCGTGACACTCTAACGTAATAATGAGTGGGGCTGTACACGCCCCGAAGTCTCAGGGGTGCCGGCCTCAGGCCCTGGGGCTCCCTCCCACGCCCAGTGGTAGCACTTAGCTCCGCGCTGGTGAGAAGACGTCCAAGACTAGACTAGGTGCCGGACGCGGCCTTTTGTTTGCTTTCGTTGCCTTTCCCTTTGGCTGTATCTTTCCCCCGCTGGATTTAAGTTGGATTCGAATTTGAGATTTGTGTGTGTTCGGGGAAGGGGTGCTTATTCTCGCTTGAGCCTTTTCTGGCGTTCTGGTTACCGCTTCGCCACAGCTGCCTCCCCTCGCGAGCCCCTCGCGAGCCGGGTCAGGCCTGGCTCGTGCGCAACCCAAACTGCCGCTGTTGCTCCCTCCCGGGAGGATTTTCGGGTGCCTGCGGAGGTTGTCCTGTTTGGAAAAGGCCCAGAGCCTGTGAAGCAAGGCGAGTGCCTGTGAAGCTATCGCGCTTTGGAAAAGGCCCAGAGCCTGTGAAGCAAGGCGAGTGCCTGTGAAGCTATCGCGCTTTGGAAAAGGCCCAGAGCCTGTGAAGCAAGGCGAACGCCTGTGAAGCTATTGCATTTTGGAAAAGGCCTAGAGCCTATGAAGCAAGGCGAGTGCCTGTGAAGCCGTCGCATTTGGGAAAAGGCCCGGAGCCTGTGGAAAAGCCCAATGCCTGCGAAGCTCCCCGCCGGCGACACTCTCATACCCTACAGATTCAACTAAAGAACACCCAAGACATCACAGGCTGCTTCGGGGATAGCGCAAAACAAAGGTAAACCAGCCAACCACCAGGCGCGGGTGCTCGTGCAATATGACAACTACCAATACGATGAACACAGGCTTTACATGAGGGGCTTCCCCTCCCAAAATGCTCTCACGGCCATCAGGTCAAAAACCTGAGTTCTATTCATGCAGGGTAAAAAAGACAGGAGCGATACACACTCAGTCGGACCAATCCCCCAATGCGTCCTCGGAAGCACCTCCCGAGCCGTCGCTGGCGTCGCCGAACTCGCCATCGTTGTCTGCGTCGCCACCCGCGGCGTCAGGGCCGTTCGCCGTGCCGCCCTCGTCAGCAGCCACGATCACGTCGTCATCATCCGAGGCGAAGGCCCTGACAAGGGCGTCCACGTTGTCTTCCACCCAGTGCGCCAGATTGCCTCGGACGGCCTGGGGAACTGGGGCGATGACGGCATCAAAATCGAAGTGGGGATCCATGTTCAGGAGATGACTGAAGACACGGGAAAAGGCGCGCCCGAGCAGCGCGCGGCCCCTCTCTTCCACCAACCTGTCGGCCCTGGCCGACCGCGCCTCCAGCTGCGTCACCACGGCGGTGAAGAACTGAAGGTTGCCAGCATAGTTGGTTGTGTGCGGCTCGCCAACAGCCGCCTCGCAGATGTTGCCCAAGGCTGCGCTAGCTCTCTCCCAGAGCGTGGTGAGCATGGGGCCGTGCACGTGCTCCAGGACATGAGCATGGGGTCATCCGCGTTCTGGCGCGTGACGCCCTCAGCCTCATCCACCTGCTGACGAAGACGGAGCATCTCGGCCTAGGAGGCAGCTAACTCCCCTTGCGCCATCTCAAGGGCGGCCCGGGAGGCGTCGGCCAGCCGCGTCGCCTCCTCCCGCTTGACCCTCAAGGCTGCGGTCCTCCCTTCAGCTTCGACCCGGATCAACTCCAGCCTCCCCTCGAGCTCGCGCTCGAGGTCTTTGTTGGATTTCGGGTTCCGGCAGACCCTTAAGGTTCGAACACTGGGGTGCGCGCGGAGATTACGCCTTCTACCTCTCCGTCTCGCAAAGATCTTGACTACCGAAAGAACTGCACAAGAGACACAAGGTTTATACTGGTTCGGGCCAACGTTGTGGTGTAATACCCTACTCAAGTGTGTGGTGGGTGGATTGCCTCTTGGGGCTAATGATGATGAACAATACAAGGAAGAACAGCCTCGCGAGGGTCTGCTCTTGGCCGGGGCGATGAACTGCTGGGAGGAGTTCAGCCACCTATCTCTCTCTCTCTCTCTCTCTCTCTCTTTCTCTCTCTAGCCAACCGACCGAACCCCCTTGCTATGTGGGTGGCTGGTCCTATTTATAGAGGCCCTGGTCCTCTTCCCAAATATTGAGCGGGAAGGGAGCCAACAATGGCGGGCTAATTTGAAGGGGGACAGCAAGTATCAACTATCCTGACAAAAGCAGTCTTCGCCTGCGCAAAGCTCTGGTGATGACGCCGTCTTGGGCTCCACAGTGACCTCCTTCTCGTAGTCCTCCTGGTCTTGGTCTCATTGCACCGAAATGGCAACCTTTGCCTGATGCCTCGGTACTCCGCGGCTGCGCTTGCCCCCTTTGCACCAAATAGGAAAGGAGGACGCTGCGCGGGCTGGCACTCGCCTGGCGCCCCGAGTCGTCATGGCTTGCGTCACAAGCACCTCGCGAGGTACCCTGCCTTGATCTCTCCACCTCCTTGCGAGCCAGCCTGACGAGGTCGTGCCTGAGGAAGGTCCGTGTCGTCCGCCTCGCGAGGCTTGGCCCCTCACGAGGGTCTTGAGTCTTGTGTTGGTGAAGGTGGGCCATGCTGGGCCCCCTTTTGAGCCACGCCGCGGGCCGCAGGCAGGCAAGTCTGGGGACCCCCATTCCCAGAACGCCGACAGTATTGGTGCGCCATCGCCACCCGATGTTCGACCTCTTCCAGGACACGAGCTTCCCGTGCGGCGACATGATCGATCATACTCGATCGAGAATGCCTGGGCAAGGTCAGCTTGGCTCTGGCCACCATCTTCAATGAGTGCGGGAGGACGACAGCCTGGCCCGTGCCCCACTTCTCCATCGACAGGATAGCTACGAGGTCCCATGTTTTGACGACGCCCTGTGGGCGGGTCTGGTTCCCCCCTTTTCTGATTTCTTCAATGCCGTGCTCTCCCATTATCGGATCCACATGATGCACCTAAGTCCTGAGTCCATCACCCTCCTTTCGGTCTTCGCCTTCGTTTGCGAAGCCATGGTGGGCATCCCTCCTTCGGTTGCCTTGGTGCGCCACTTCTTCTCGCTGCATCTCGTCGACCCTACCCAATGCTGGGCGTGCGTGAGCTTCGCTGCCGAGCCTGAGACTGCGGCCTCTGGGATTGACTTCAAGCTTCCCCTGCCCGCGGTTGGGTTCCGCGAGCGGGGGCTGTATGTGGACGTAGGGGTGCCCAGCCCCCTGCTGTCGGAGCCGACCTCGCCTGCTGTCCCCAATTCGGGTTGGGGCCAGGAGACGCTCGTGAGCCCCCGGCTCGTCTTCGTCTGGAGCCGCTTCGCGCTCCTGAGGAAGCTCGGGGTGACAGCACCCAAGGTGGTGAAGGAGTTTCTGTTATGCCGTGTTGCTCCCCTTCAACGCCACTCTCGCCGGATGTGGGCCTTCCGTGGGCGCGAGGATAGCATGAGGCTCCAGGAAGAGGACCTGGCTCCTGAGGTGCTGAAGTCGGCGCTCTTGACCTTGGCCGGGGACCCCAACCCCGGCAGCGTCCGGCAAGGAGGGGCCTTGCTGTATCTCTGCCAGAGTAGGGTCAACTTCGTGAAGCAGATGCCTGTCTTTGATGAGTGGGGGCTGCGCCCCACCGGCCTCCAGGGACCTCGTGAGAATCCAGTGGTGGTGACTGCCCTTCCAATCGGCCAAGGCGACTCCTCCTCAAGTGGCGGGACAGGGAGGCAGGAGGCACCGGAGGCCGAGGGGGCTCCCGATGAGGTGACAACGCCGGGTGATGCTCTCGAGGGGACAGCTCCTGGGACCCGTGCCGCTGAGGCTGAGGGTGGAAAGAAGCCTCTCCCGGCGCTCGGGGCTGAGGCTTCGGAGCCCCTAGCCGCGTCTTCTGGCGAGGTGCTGGGCGGCATGCGCCAGGCAGGCGCCCCTGATGCGGATCACACCGATGCTTCATCTTCGTCGCAGGTTGATCCTTGTGCTCTTCTCTTGGGCCGCTTCCGCGTGGACTTTGAGGCCCTCCGGAGGAAAAGGGAGGCTCTGGGTGATGACTTTCCTTGTTGCATGCTGAAGCGCAGGAAGTACTTCGCCACTGACGAGTGAGTCTTCTCCCTTTCTGGCTCCTAATCCTCTTGTTGCTTTCACTGATCCTTGCTCCGCAGGCCCCTTCCGATCGAGATCGCGGAAGTAGCCGAGGTGCCGCCTCCTTTGGCTTCGCCCCTTCTACCGTTCTCAAGTGCGAGCAGCTCTGCCCTTGCGGTGATGGCGATTGAAGGGGTGGACCATCCCGAGGTGCACCGTGGCCCTTCATTCCCGCCGATTTTCCTTCGCGGGCCTTCTCGGGGCATAGCGGGCCTGCCGTGGGCTTCTCGTCTGGTCGCAGGCTGCGACTGGTTGAGGCGTCCCCTGCGCCCTTCATCTGGAGACGGGCTGGCTCCAGGATGGGCTTCTGGTGCGGCGCGCCCGGCCGTCGCGAGGGTGGCAGCCCCCAGCCCCCTGCCTGGAGGGGGAACGATGATTCGAGGCCCCCCGGCGCTTGCTTGGGGCAGACGATGGTGTGGAAGACGTGCTCGAGCATGTCCGGGAGCGCCGCGCTCGCCGCCAAGGGTTCCTTTGAAGGGCGACTGACGCGGTGAACCTGCTTGGGGAGGAACTTGCTGACGAAGACGCACGCCTGGAGGCTGAGGGCCTGCGCCTGGCTGCAGGGAGGCGCGAGCTGGAGGCCGCCATCACCCTCGCGCGCCATCAGCGTGATCTTGACGATGAAGAGGCGAAGGCATCGCTAGAGGCCTCCAGGGTGGCCCAATCCCAGGCTGCCGAGGAGGCCCGGAGAGCTGACCGACGGCGAGAGGCGGCGGAGGAGAGGGCTCGGGGGCTCTTGGCCTGGTGCCACTCACTGGAGGAGCAAGTGGAGCTGCGCGAGTCGGCCCTTGCGTTGATGCGGGTGGCCTCTGGCGACCCAGCTGAGCTCCAGAAGCGTGAAGAAGCGTTGACTCTCGAAGCTGCCGAACACACCCGCGAGTACGAGCGGCTGGAGACGAGGGAGCACTTGGTGACACAGGCGGAGGACGATGTCGCCGCACGGGAAGCTCGTGTCCTGGAAGAGGTCGAACGTCGAGCGCGAGCGCCATCTCAAGGGCGGCCCGGGAGGCGTCGGCCAGCCGCGTCGCCTCCTCCCGCTTGACCCTCAAGGCTGCGGTCCTCCCTTCACCTTCGACCCGGATCAACTCCAGCCTCCCCTCGAGCTCGCGCTTGTGGTCTTGGCGAGCCATCGCCACCCGACGTTCGACCTCTTCCAGGACACGAGCTTCCCGTGCGGCGACATCATCCTCCGCCTGTGTCACCAAGAACTCCCTCGTCTCCAGCCGCTCGTACTCGCGGGTGCGTTCGGCAGCTTCGAGAATCAACGCTTCTTCACGCTTCTGGAGCTCAGCTGGGTCGCCAGAGGCCACCCGCATCGATGCAAGGGCCGACTCTCGCAGCTCCACTTGCTCCTCAAGTGAGTGGCACCAAGCCAGGAGCCCCCGAGCCCGCTCCTCCGCCGCCTCTCGTCGTTGGTCAGCTCTCCGGGCCTCCTCGGCAGCCTGGGATTGGGCCACCCTGGAGGCCTCTAGCGATGCCTTCGCCTCTTCATCATCAAGATCACGCTAACGGCGTGCGAGGGCGATGGCGGCCTCCAGCTCGCGCCTCCCTGCAGCCAGGCGCAGGCCCTCGGCCTCCAGGCGTGCGTCTTCGTCAGCAAGTTCCTCCCCAAGCAGGTTCACCGCGTCAGTCGCCCTTCGAAGGAACCCTTGGCAGCGAGCGCGGCGCTCCCGGACGTGCTCGAGCACGTCTTCCACACCATCGTCTGCCCCAAGCAAGCGCCGGGGGCCTCGAATCATCGTTCCCCCTCCGGGCAGGGGGCTGGGGGCTGCCACCCTCGCGACGGCCGGGCGCGCCGCACCAGAAGCCCATCCTGGAGCCAGCCCGTCTCCAGATGAAGGGCGCAGGGGACGCCTCAACCAGTCGCAGCCCGCGACCAGACGAGAAGACCACGGCAAGCCGGCTATGCCCCGAGAAGGCCCGCGAAGGAAAATGGGGGGGGAATGAAGGGCCACGGTGCACCTCGGAATGGTCCACCCCTTCAATCGCCATCACCGCAAGGGCAGAGCTGCTCGCACTTGAGAACGGTAGAAGGGGCGAAGCCAAAGGAGGCGGCACCTCGGCTACTTCCGCGAGCTCGGCCGGAAGGGGCCTGCGGAGCAAGGATCAGTGAAAGCAACAAGAGGATCAGGAGCCAGAAAGGGAGAAGACTCACTCGTTAGTGGCGAAGTACTTCCTGCGGTTCAGCACGCAACAAGGAAAGTCATCACCCAGAGCCTCCCTTTTCCTCCGGAGGGCCTCAAAGTCCACGCGGAAGTGGCCCAAGAGAAGAGCACAAGGATCAACCTGCGACAAAGACGAAGCATCAGAGCGATCCGCATCAGGGGCGCCTGCCTGGCGCATGCCGCCCAGCACCTCGCCAGAAGACGTGACTAGGGCCTCCGAAGCCTCAGCCCCGAGTGCCGGGAGCAGCTGCTTGCCACCCTTAGCCTCAGCGGCACGGGTCCCAGGAGCTGTCCCCTCGAGAGCATCACCCGGCATTGTCACCTCATCGGGAGCCCCCTCGGCCTCCGGCGCCTCCTGCCTCCTTGTCCCGCCACTTGAGGAGGAGTCGCCTTGGCCGATTGGAAGGGCAGTTACCACCACTGGATTCTCACGAGGTCCCTGGAGGCCGGCGGGGCGCAGCCCCCACTCATCAAAGACAGGCATCTGCTTCACGAAGTCGACCCTACTCTGGCAGAGATACAGCAAGGCCCCTCCTTGCCGGACGCTGCCGGGGTTGGGGTCCCCGGCCAAGGTCAAGAGCGCCGACTTCAGCACCTCAGGAGCCAGGTCCTCTTCCTGGAGCCTCATGCTATCCCCGCGCCCACGGAAGGCCCACATCCGGCGAGAGTGGCGTTGAAGGGGAGCAACACGGCATAACAGAAACTCCTTCACCACCTTGGGTGCTGTCACGCCGAGCTTCCTCAGGAGCGCGAAGCGGCTCCAGATGAAGACGAGCCGGGGGCTCACGAGCGTCTCCTGGCCCCAACCCGAATTGGGGACAGCAGGCGATGTCGGCTCCGACAGCAGGGGGCTGGGCACCCCTACGTCCACATACAGCCCCCGCTCGCGGAACCCAACCGCGGGCAGGCGAAGCTTGGAGTCAATCCCAGAGGCCGCAGTCTCAGGCTCGGCAGCGAAGCTCACGCACGCCCAGCATTGGGTAGGGTCGACGAGATGCAGCGAGAAGAAGTGGCGCACCAAGGCAACCGAAGGAGGGATGCCCACCATGGCTTCGCAAACAAAGGCGAAGACCAAAAGGAGGGTGATGGACTCAGGACTTAGGTGCATCATGTGGATCCGATAATGGGAGAGCACGGCATTGAAGAAATGAGAAAAGGGGGAAACCAGACCCGCCCACAGGGCGTCGTCAAAACATGGGACCTCGGTAGCTATCTCGTCGATGGAGAAGTGGGGCGCGGGCCAGGCCGTCGTCCTCCCGCACTCATTGAAGATGGTGGCCAGAGCCAAGCTGACCTTGCCCAGGCACTCTCAATCGAGTATGGTCGACTGGCCGACGGAGGGGGCCATCGATGGTGGCACACAAGACGGAGGCATGGGTTTCTTCCCTCTCTCCTTCTTCGTCGGAGCCATGTCGATAGGAAGGAGGGGGAAGATTCGAGATTGGATTGGAAGCAGGAGCTGGCGTTCGAAGGGAGGAAGAACAACGGACGCCCGAGCAACAGGAAGGGGAGCGGCTATGTACAACTACAAGTCCGCCTAGCAGGGCGCAGAATAAGGGGGCATGGGGGAACAGTGCCGCCCACGTCCAATCAACCGCCACGCGACGCCCAAGGCCGTAGGCTGTTAGGGCCCGCGGCGCTTCGCCCTCGCCCTTTCGCCTCTCAGCATGGCCATGTCCGGGCGCGCCTTGGGCCCGGGGGCTACTGTCGGCGTTCTAGGAACGGGGGTCCCCAGACTTGCCTGCCTGCGGCCCGCGGCGTGGCTCTAAAGGGGGCCCAGCACGGCCCACCTTCATCAACACAAGACTCAAGACCCTCGCGAGGGACCAAGCCTCGCGAGGCGGACGACAGGGACCTTCCTCAGGCACGGCCTCGTCAGGCTGGCTGGCGAGGAGGCGGAGAGATCAAGGCGGGGTACCTCGCGAGGTGCCCGTGACGCAAGCCATGACGACTCGGGGCGCCAGGCGGGTGCCAGCCCGCGCAGCGTCCTCCTTTCCTCTTTGGTGCAAAGGGGGCAAGTGCAGCCGCGGAGTACCAAGGCATCAGGCAAAGGTTTCCATTTCGGTGCAATGAGACCAAGACCAGGAGGACTACGAGACGGAGGTCACCGTGGAGCCCAAGACGGCGTCATCACCAGAGCTTTGCGCAGGCGAAGATTGCTTTTGTCAGGATAGTTGATACTTGCTGTCCCCCTTCAAATTAGCCCGCCATTGTTGGATCCCTTCCTGCTCAATATTTGGGAAGAGGACCAGGGCCTCTATAAATAGGACCAGCCACCCACATAGCAAGGGGGTTCGGTCGGTTGGCTAGAGAGATAAAGAGAGAGAGAAAGGTGGCTGAACTCCTCCCAGCAGTTCATCGCCCCGGCCAAGAGCAAACCCTCGCGAGGCTGTTCTTCCTTGTATTGTTCATCATCATCAGCCCCAAGAGGCAATCCACCCACCACACACTGGAGTAGGGTATGACACCACAACGGTGGCCCGAACCAGTATAAACCTTGTGTCTCTTGTGCAGTTCTTTCGGTAGTCTAGATCTTTGCGAGACGGAGAGGTAGAAGGCGTAATCTCCGCGCGCACCCCAGTGTTCGAACCTTAAGGGTCTGCCGGAACCCGAAATCCGACATTCTTGCTCAAAGCATGCAAAGGAGAAGCAATGGTGCTAAAATCTTTCACAAAGCGACGATAGAAACCCGTAAGGCGAAGAAACCTATGCACTTGTTGCAAGTTGGTTGGTTGGGGCCAAATCTTAATAGCATTGATCTTGGACTCATATACATGAACACCCTTAGAAGAAACAACAAAACCCAAGAAAACGAGCTTATCAACGCCAAAAGGCACTTTTCCATGTTAGCAAAGAGATGCTCATTTCGAAGAGTTTGCAAAACGGTTCAAACATGGGTGACATGATCTTGAAGAGATTTGCTATAAACAAGGATATCGTCGAAGTAGACCACAACAAACACACCAATGTAAGGGCGAAAGACATGATTCATAAGACGCATAAAAGTACCCGATGCTTCCTATAGACCCATAGGCATAACTAACCACTCATACAACCCAAAGTTGGTTTTTAAAGCGTTTTTCCATTCATCACCCTCGTGTATGCGGATTTGATAGTAACCACTTTTAAGATCAATTTTGGAGAATATAGTGGCACCACTAAGTTCATCAAGCATATCATCAAGGCATGGAATGGGATACCTATAGCAAACGGTGATAGCATTGATAGGTTTACAATCAGAACACATTCGAAAGCTACCATCTCGTTTTGGCACAAGAATGACTGGAACGGCAGAAGGACTCAAACTTTCACGCACATGTCCATGGTCTATGTGATGCTTTACTTGCGTTTGTATTTCTTTGGTTTCTTCCGGGTTGACGTGGTAGGGAGCTTTGTTCGAAATAGGTGTTCCGGGGATGAGGTCGATGCGGTACTCGATGCCTCGTAGTGGAGGTAGTCCCGGAGGTAGCTCATCGGGGAAAACATCTTGAAATTCCTACAAAAGAGAAGACAACACTAAAGGTAGAGCGTGAGAGGTGTTAGCTTGTGTTGCATTGTCCTTGCACAAAAGGACATAGTGTATGACACTAGATGGGTTCTCACACACTCCTCTTATCTCACTTTTGGTGGCAAATAGGACTAAGTTCTTCTTTTCGCTCATCGTGGAGGCACTCTATTTGGGCTTGTGGCGCTCACACTCTTTTTGGTGGTTCGCTCTTTTACTATTCTCTCCATGATGAGTGGCTTGCTTGTCGGCGATCACTTGGCTTGGAGACATGGGGAGAAGTACGTACTCATTTCCTTTCATCTTGAAGATGTACTGGTTCGTTCGGCCGTTGTGGATGACACCTCTATCAATTTGCCATGGGCGTCCAAGAAGAAGGTGGCAAACGGTCATTGGAACAACGTCGCACTCCAGAGTGTCTTTGTAGGAACCAATTTTGAACGAGACTTGTACTCGATGCTCGACTTGGATAGTGCCGAAGTCGCTAAGCCATTGAACTTTGTAGGGATGTGGGTGCTTCGTCTTGGGCAATTGGAGCTTGGAGCAAAGTTATTCACTTGCGAGGTTATGACAACTCCCTCCATCGATGATGATCTTGACGGATCTTCCATTGATGTCGGCCTTGGTATGAAGGATATGGCATCTTTGGTCTTCTTCTTGGTGGTGTTGAAGAGCCAAGATCTTGGAGACAACGAGAGAGGGACTTGAATCTTCATCGCAAAAGACGTGTTCTTCATCGTTCACTTGCTGATGCATGGAGACTTGCTCAAGGGCGTCCATTCTCCTTCACTCATTGAGTCATAAGTGTCGTCGTCGTTGAGGATCATGGTCCTCTTGTTGGTGCACTCATAGGACTTGTGGCCTCGGCCTCCGCATGTGAAACATTTGAAGGAACTTGTCTTGACGGTCTCATCGGTTGGGGTAGATAATGATTAAGCTCTCGGCTTGAAGTTGCTCGTTGTAGGAGGATGACTTGGAGTTGAAAAAGCTTTCTTGGAACTCGACTTGTCGATGTTGCTTGTAGAAGGCTTGGTAGACGGTGTTGGAGTCGTTGAAGCTTGGGTGTTGGAGAAGCTGCATGACTTGGATGAGAACTTGGAATACTTGTAATCGTCTTGCACTTGACGTTCCGCTTTGGTAGCTTGATGCACTAGCTCTATGAGGTTCGAGTATAGTTGGAAGTCGGCGATTTTCTTGATAGGATGGTTGAGTCCATTCAAGAAACGTGCCATTGTTTGATCATCATCTTCCGTGACATTGGCTCGTATCATGGCAATCTCCATCTCCTTGTAGTACTCTTCAACGCCCTTGGTTCCTTGCTTGAGTAGTTGAAGTTTCTTGAATAGGTCGCGGTTGTAGTAGGTAGGCACAAACTGTGCTCTCATAGAATCCTTCATTTGCGCCCACATTGTGATGGGTGGTTCACCTCTTGCCTCACCGCGCTGGATGACTTGTTCCCACCAGTTGAGGACATAGTCTTGGAACTCAAGGGATGCCATCGCGATCTTCTTCTATTCTTCATAGTTGTGCAAGCGGAAGATTTTGTCGACCTTCAATGCCCATGAAAGGTACTCTTCGGGGTCGTTGCTTCCATTGAACTTGGGCATGGTGAACTTTAGCTTGCCGTAGCGTTGCTCTTCATTGTGTTGGGGTCGGGGATGATGACGCCCATGTTGTTGAAGATTGTCAAGCTCGCATTGCTCTTGGTGAAGAGGGTTGTCAACCTCGTGTTGCTCTTGTCGTGGAGGATTTCCATTGTCTTCATGCTATTGTTGATCTTGATGTCCTTGAGGAGCTAGTGGAGGGGTTGTCGAACTCGAGGCGGAACTTGAGGAACTTGACGATGCATGCGAGCTTGAAATCTTCGTTCATGAGCTTCTTTGCGAAGTGCTTCTTCATGTTCACGAGCTTGTCAGCCTTGGTTGGCTACGACTCGACTTGAATCTCGAAGGGCACATTGCGCCTCAAGTGCTTGAGCTTCACGGAGTTGTTGTTCTTGGTGTTGTGCCTCGGCATCTTGTGCATCTTGGTGTAGACGTGCTCGCTCTTCCTCTTCATGTTGGCGTTTTCATTGCCGTTCTTGTGCTAGCACAAAGGCTGCTTGGGTTTGACGTTGTCGGTGCTCTTGAGAGTCGGTGTCACGTAGAGGATTGAGGCTTGCTTGGCGATTGTTGCGCACGGCACGTCGAAGAGTGTTCGATGTCGGTGTACTTGAGCCGGAGAGGGTGAAGTCGGAGTGTCGACTTGAGCGGGTCCGTCTTGATGAGGACGAAGTGGAAGACGAGCAGTTGAGCAACAAAGCATGAATCTCGTCCATTCTTGTGTCATTCTCTTGCTTGTGATCATCAAGCTAGTGGTCAAAGTAGTCCCTTGTATGTTGCTCGGAGAGTCGCAAGTCGGCGGCGAGGATGTCCATGCGTTCACTCATTTCTTGTTGCTCTTGATGCAAAGCACGTTGTGCACCAAAGAGGTGGCTCTTGGTGACGTAGGAGTTCATGTCGTCGTCGTGCTCGATGAAGAGTCGGTTGGTAGAAGTACTTGGCCTATCCATCATTCCAAGAGAAAAATGTGAGTGGTAGAAAGAGAAGAACATATACCAAATGTACCTTGACCGAAGTTGAAGGTGGATCAATGATCACTCCAATATGGACAAGGAAATAGCACAACTGGTACCAATTCTAGTCGGTTTCTCACACCTACACAAGTAAAAGCTTATGGTGGAGCTTGGTTAGGATGGTGGCACAAAATTTGATGCAATTGTAAGTGAGTTTGCAATGCAACAAGTAGACCAAGCAATATACGCTACACGGAAACACACACGCAAAAAGATAAGTGGGGTCGTGCAACCAAGGATGAGCCAAAATGTCGAATCCACAAAAATGCTCTTGTTGCACAACACTAGAGAGACGCTAGCATGATTGCACAATAGGCGGATACAAAGACTTGTGCACAACCTACTTAGCAAAATTGCAACGACTTCTATCCCAAGTATTCTCTATACAAGGTGTTTCTATGATATGATCCAAGATGATCTAGTATGACAATCTTAATGTTGTATGATACTATGGTTCTTGCTTAAAAGCTCTGTGCTTATATTTCCCTTTTGCTTAAAAGCTTGTTTGGATCTTTGTTGTTTGATCTCTTTTCTCATACAATGCTTCACGAACCAAGATAGCAATTGTGTATGCGATGACAACCTTGTGACACAAGAGATGATACCAAGATATGCACCAATGATCTATGTATTCTAGGGGAAGTATGATCACTAATGTGCACAAGTCTCGTTGCCGGCAATACTCAAAATCTAGTCTTGATGGGTAAGCGACGCAAAGGAGTAAGGCTATGATGGCTATCAATGTAATGGCAAGAATGATATGTCCAATACCAAGGTGAGGTTACCGTTATTGGTTCTTGTAAGCAAGAAACGGTTGATGGTGTCAAAATTGTGGCACGAATAGCAAGATGTGGTCGAGGTGGTCGTTGTTGATGATGCGTCCGTGGCGAAAATGAGCAGCGGTGATGTTGATGTCGAACCGTACCTAAATAGCCGAAACACAAATAGGACACGAAACCGCAACTCAAATTCTCAAAGCGAAACGGGACAAAATTGTCGGAGTTGGTAGTGGTAAGCGATGGTTGTGTATGTGGTATATGGCGGTGCTATGCGGAAGTGGTGGTGGTATGCTGAAGTATATGTGGGCACCGGAACAAAATTTGGCGAAATATGGACGGAAAAATGGGTCGGTGGATGGAGATGTTGCTGCCAGGGGCTGGATGTCCGGGCTATCGGGCCGGATGTCCGGGCTCTGGATCCGGACGAACTCCGCGTGGAAGGTGGCAAATCTGGGCTAAATTCGGAGGAATTTGTGGATGGAAATTGGAGAAAAGTGGATGAAAAGCTAGATCTACCTGCAACACATGAAATCCGCGGATCAAATCCAACAAAACTACATCACACCAACAAATCACAAAAAAAATTGGGGCTATTTTTGCGGGGAAATTTGCGAATTAGGGACAAAATCAACAAAAACAAGGCTAGAAACACAACGGGGAGGCTCCGAAAACGTGATCAACGTGGCTCTAGATACCAAGATGATGTAGGGTAGAACCCTAATCGCCCGATCTTTCACGAAAGGAGCGGATCCGGCGATGAACACGAAGAACATGAGGGAAAACACGAGGGGAAAACACGTGGAGTAGATCCGATGTGGATGAGCAATGATCTATCTCTAATATGAGCTAAACCAATGCTAACCCTAAAACGTAGGTAGGAGAAGAGTATATATAGCCTAGGTGGGCGAAGGGGTACATGGGCCTCGGCCCTTACACTATGCGCAGACAGGGGAGGCCAGATGTCCGGGCGTCGGGCCGAATGTCCTGGCGTTCGGGGAGGGTCGGATGTCCGGGCTGTGGAGGCTGGATGTCTGGGCTGGTGAGGCTGGCCATGTCGCTCTCAGGTTCGGGGGTGTCCGGATTTTCGGGCTGGAGGCCGGATATCCGGGAGCTCGGGAAGGGCCGGATGTCCGAGCTGGCGGGGCCGGATGTCCGGGGCCTGTAGGTGCTTGGTGGTTGAGCAGCTGTTGAGGGCGACGCTCCAGGGGCCGGATGCCCGGGGTCACGGCCGGATGCCCGGGGCCTGGGAGGTGTTCTTGTCTCCTTCCGTTGGTTCTCTTCATCCATGGACTTGGGGACTTGTCCGTCTTCACGTGCATCTTCGGGAGGGTCCTCTTGGTACCTAATCATGCACAACATCTCGGACTTAGGTAGTAGTCATGTCTCGAGAGGATCATATGTAATATCACTAAGGAGAGAGGTCACCTCGTTCTTGAGAGCTTTAGCTCTAGCTCGAGTCACAGGTCCTCTTGGCACTTCATGAGACGATGGTAGGTCCATGGGAATGACCGTAGGATGCTCCACATCACTGTTCTTATGAACTTAATACTCTAGATGCATCCTGGATATCGGTCGATGTGTGGAGTAATAGTAGTAGATGCAGAATCGTTTTAGTCTACTTGTCACGAACGTGATGCCTATATACATGATCATGCCTAGATATTCTCATAACTATTTGCTTTTCTATAAATTTTTCGACAATAATTTGTTCATCCACCGTAGATTATGCTATCTTGAGAGAAGCTACTAGTAAAACCTATGGCCCCAGGGTCTATTCTCCATTATTTTATTTTCCCGTCAACTTGCCAATTTCTGTCGCCTTTTATTTTGCAATCTTTACTTTTCAATCTATACAACAAAAATACCAAAAATATTTATCTTATTATCTTTATCAGATCTCACTTTTGTAAGTGGCCGTGAAGGGACTGACAACCCTTTACCACTTGGTTGCAAGGTTCTTAATTGTTTGTGCAGGTACGAGGGACTTGCGTGTAGGCTCCTACCGGATTGATACCTTGGTTCTCAAAAACTAAGGGAAATACTTATGCTACTTTGCTGCATCACCCTTTCCTCTTCAAGGAAAAACCAACACATGCTCAAGAGGTAGCAAGATGATCAATGTTCCATGAGTTTTGCAACTAAATGCCATCTCCGGTCTCCAGATGGACCGCGCCAAGTCTGGTGACTCGTACTACCTCGTAAGGGCCTTCCCACTTCGGCGTCAACTTGTTTGTACCCTTGGCGGACTGAACGCGCCTAAGGATAAGGTTCTTAATTGTTTGTGCATGAACCTTGCGGCTATGATAGTGACGCAGGGCTTGCTGGTAGCATGGAGCACATGCAGTAGCCCAGAGACGGTTCTCCTGAAGGAGCACAACTTCATCACACTGGTGCTGTTCTTACGCTACTTAATCGTAGGCAAGCACTTGAGGTGACCCATAAATGAGTTCTGTGTGGATAACTGCTTCTACCCCATAGACTAGGGAGAAGGGAGTCTTCCTGGTAGCTCAATTAGGTATCGTTCTAAGGCACCAAAGAACCACTGGCATCTCATTAATCCATCGCCTGCCACACTTCTGCAGTTTATCAAATGTCCTTGTCTTGAGTCCTCGCAACACTTTAGCGTTCGCCCTCTCAGCTTGACCGTTGCTACTTGGATGAGCAACCGAGGCGAATGATATCTTGCTTCCCAGGGCATGAACGTATTGCATGAAGGCGTGGCTCATGAATTGGGTTCCATTGTCGGTGATGATTCGAGCAGGGACCCCGAAGCGACACACCAATCCTTTCAAGAACTTGATAGCTGACTTAGCAGTCACCTTTCTCATGAGCTCTACTTCCGGCCACTTTGTAAACTTATCAATTCCAACGAACAAGAATGTCCATGCCCCAGACCGAAAACGGGCATGATAAAGGGATTGTCTGAAGAGCTTGGGCAGGAAGATGGATATTCTTGGAATGGAACTGGCAAGCTTCACATTTGGTGTCCAACTCAACTTCATCTTGTTGGCTATGGGCCAGTAAAATCCTTTACGGAAGGCTTTTCCAACCAGAGGCCTCGATCCAATGTGTGAGACGCACATACCCTTATGTATCTCTTCCAACATTTCCTTTCCTTCTTCCCAGCAAATGCACTTCAATTTCGCACTATTGGGCCTTCTTCTGTACAACGTGTCATCAACGAACTGATACATACTGGCCCTCCGGGCTACTCTTTTAGCTTCTTCTTGCTCTTTGGGAAGCTCTCTAGTTTGGACAAAATGGACTATGTGCCGCACCCAAGTTGGAGCCCGAGGCTCGGAAACAAGGACTAGCGGCACCTCCTCATTCATGGGAGCGCACTCCTCGACCACGGGGACCGGTGGTCTGGCGGGAGGGTGCAACTCAACGGCTAAAGGGGAGTTGTTCCCGCCAAGATTTATGCCGGGAGCCTCAGGAGGTTCTACCAGGAGAGGCTTGCCGGAATCTAGTTTCCTCCTCTTTCTAGCCATTGTTTCCGGAGATACGGAGGGCTGAGTCAGATGGAGAACAAAAGTTCCTTGTTCCACAGGGAGTATTTGCGCAACGCACTTTGACAGATGATCAGCAATGCTATTCTCCGCATGGGGTACGTGCTATGTTTGTAATCTGTCAAAGCGCTACTCCAACTTTCTCACTTCCTCAACATATACCTCCATTAATGGACTTTGGTAATACTTGTTTACTTGTCTCGCCACATGTTTCGAGTCTCCGTGGATCATCAGCTTCTTGATCCCCAGTTCTGTTGCAATCCCGAGACCGGCAAGGAGCCCTTCGTACTTTGCAGTATGGTTGGTAGCCTTCTCCCGGGGAAAATGCATTTGGACACGTACTTAAGGTGTTCCCCAGTGGGAGCAACAAAAAGAACATCAGCCCCTACACCTTGTAGGGAGAAGGTACCATCGAAATACATAATCCATTCTTGGGGCGCTTCACTGTCTCCAACACTTCTTCATCAGGGGTTGGTGTCCATTCTGCAATAAATTCTGTCAGTGCTCTGCTCTGAATAGTTCAGGTACTTTCGAACTTCAAACCAAAGCTGGATAATTCCAAGGCCCACTCCACTATCCTGCCGGTGGCCTCGGGGTTTCTGAGTATTCATTGCAAAGGAAAGAGGGAGACAACCGTGATCTCGTGGGCTTGGAAGTAGTGGCACAGTTTCCTTGAGGGCATGATGAGGCCAAAAATCAACTTTTGAACGCCAGAGTATCCTACCTCTTGAGCATGCGTTGGTTTTCCCTTGAAGAGGAAAGGGTGATGCAGCAAAGTAGCGTAAGTATTTCCCTTAGTTTTTGAGAACCAAGGTATCAATCCAATAGGATACTACACGCAAGTCACCTAGTACCTGCACAAACAAACAAGAACCTCGCAACCAACTCAATAAAGGGGTTGTCAATCCCTTCACGCTCACTTACGAAAGTGACATCTGATAGAGATAATAAGATAAATATTTTCGGTATTTTTGTTGTATAGATTGAAAATTAAACACTCCAAAATATATAGTAAACTAGAATTGTAGATCAGAAACTTATATGATGTAAAGTAGACCCGGGGGCCATAGGTTTCACTAGTGGCTTCTCTCAAGATAGCATATATTACGGTGGGTGAACAAATTACTACCGAGCAATTGATAGAAAATCGCATCGTTATGATGATATCTACGCATGATCATGAACATAGGCATCACGTCCGTGTCAAGTAGACCGAAACGATTCTGCATCTACTACTACTACTAATCCACACATCGACCGCTATCCAGCATGCATCTAGACTATTAAGTTCAAAAGAACAAAGTAACACATTAGGCAAGATGACATGATGTAGAGGGATAAACTCAAGCAATATGATATAAACCCCATCTTTTTATCCCCGATGGCAAAAATACAATACGTGCCTTGCTTCCCCTACTGTCACTAGGAAAGGACACTGTAACGCCCTCGATGCGGCTATATCTCCCACGTGTCGAAGCACGACTTAGAGGCATAACCGCATTGAAAGCAATGTCGCAAGTGAGGTAAACTTCACACAACCCATGTAATTTAATAAGGGAAAGAGATACATAGTTGGCTTACAATCGCCACTTCACACAATTACATGAATAAAGCATTACATCATACAAATAAAATCAAGGTCCGACTACGGAACCAAAATAAAAGAAGAACCCCAAATGCGACAAAGGTCCCCGATCGACCCCAACTGGGCTCCACTGCCGATCAACTAGAACGAAACAACACAACGGACAAAGTCTTCATCGAGCTCCTCCTGAGCTTGGTTGCGTCACCTGCTCGGTAACATCGGCACCTGCAAACTGGTTTTGGAAGTATCTGTGAGCCACGGGGACTCAGCAATCTCGCACCCTCGCGATCAAGACTATTTAAGCTTATGGGTAAGGTAAAAGGTATGAGGTGGAGCTGCAGCAACCGACTAGCATATATGGTGGCTAACATACGCAAATGGGAGCGAGAAGAGAAGGCAAAGCACGGTCGATAAAAATATGATCAAGAAGTGATCCTAAAACAACCTACGTCAAGCATAACTCCAACAACCGTGTTCACTTCCCGGACTCCACCGGAAAGAGACCCTCACGGTTACACACGCTGTTGATCCATTTTAATTAAGGTCAAGTTCAGGTTTTCTACAACCGGACGTTAACAAATTCCCATCTGCCCATAATCGCGGGCACGACTTTCAAAAGTTCAAATCCCTGTAGGGGTGTCCCAACTTAGCCCATCACAAGCTCTCACGGTCAACGAAGGAATAGACCTCCTCCCGAGACAATCCGATCAGACTCGGTATCCCGGTACAACAAGACATTTCGACAGGGTAAAACTAAACCAGCAACACCGCCCGAATGTGCCGGCAAATCCCGATAGGAGCTGCACATATCTCTTTCTCAGGGCACACTCAGATTGTCCTAGGTACGGGTAAGCCAGCCCAGAGTTGCCCCTGGTGGCCACCGGCAGCTGACAGGTTGGACCAACACTCAGAGGAGCACTGGCCCCGGGGGGGGGGGTAAAATAATGATGACCCTTGAGTCCGCGAAACCCAAGGGAAAAAGAGGCTAGGTGGCGAATGGTAAAACCAATGTTGGGCATTGCTGGAAGAGCTTTACTTAAGGCGAACTGTCAAGGGGTTCCCATTATAGCCCAACCGCGTAAGGAACGCAAAATCCGGGAACATAACACCGATATGACGGAAACTAGGGCGGCAAGAGTGGAACAAAATACCAGGCATAAGGTCGAGCCTTCCACCCTTTACCAAGTATATAGATGCATTAATTAAATAAGGTATATAGTGATATCCCAACAAGTAAACATGTCCCAACAAGGAACGACATCTCCATGTTCCAACAAGGAACAAACTTCAATCTTCACCTGCAACTAACAACGCTATAAGAGGGGCTGAGCAAAGCGGTAACATAGCCAATCAACGGTTTGCTAGGACATGATGGGTTAGAGGTTTGACATGGCAATTTGGGAGGCTTGAAAGCAAATGGTAGGCATCGTAGCATTGGCATAGCAAAAGAGCGAGCATCTAGCAAAGCAAAGATAGTAGTGATTTCGAGGGTATGATCATCTTGCCTGAGATCCCGTGAGGAAGAAGAACGAGTCATGAAGAAGACACACAGACGAAGTCGAACGAATCCTCACAACTCGATGTTATCGAAACCAATCCGAAGAAGCAACACCGGAAAGGAGCAAACGACATAGTAAACAACCAACACATCAACATGGCATGATGCACAATCAAGTATGATGCATGTCCGGTTTAATGATACATGGCATGGAAAAGTGCACAAACAATCCTACAAATTAAGTGGAGCTCAATATGCAACGGGATGCATATTGACGGAACACCACGTCAATTATTTAGTTCTCTCCCGGTTAGGTACTCAACAATATTAAATGTTGTTAAGCATGGCAAGAGGTGAAGCATAACAAAACTATACCATCTAGTCAAGTTTAAATGAGGCCGCAAGCAACGAACAACAAATCCGGAAACTCCTCATGTGCATATATTAGGTTAGGTCCTGTTCTGTCCTAAAACATATTTTAGAGTTGTTTACCATGCAAAGTAAAGCCACCATGTTAAACTAGACAAAATTCCACCCCAATTACATATAAAGTTTATTAAATTCGGAGTTACGGTTATTTAGTTATGAAATAAATCATTTTAACATGGCATAGGAGCAAAATAATCAAACATCATTTTAGACATTTTAAACATGGATGAAAGTGACATATTATTAATCTACACATAATTTTAATCAAGTTTCATATATAAATTATTCTAATCCGATGCACGAATTGTGAGTTATTATATGCATGAACATGGGGGTCTTTCTGAAAAACTGCAGTTCTCTGATTAAATAGCAAATTCGTAGGACGGGAAAAAAACATGACATGGGCCGAATCTTGCTGGCCCGACAGTGCATAGGGGCTGGAGGGGTGCTTCTCACATTGGGCTTGGCCCGGTTGGTGCTGGGCTGGACGAGGCAGACGGCTGGGCCTTGGCGCTTGACCACGCTGGCACTGGAACGGGTCAACACAGCGAGCAGAGGTGCGTCGTCCTCCCTGCTCGAACGAAGCAGAGGAGGCGAGCAGGGCGAAGGGGCGGCGAGGATCCAAGGGAAGGAGGCGGCTCGCGACGGCGTGGGGTCGGGGAGGTCGCGGACGGGGTCGAAGATGAGATCCAGGGCGGCCGCTTCAAGGGACTCCGGCGGAACGGACTTGGCACGAGGCGGCGGGTCTGGTCGTGGTCTTTGCGAGCGGCCGGCACGAAACGACGGCGACGGAGCTTGAAGCTGCGGTCATGGTGGTCTCCTGTTCGAGCACACAGAGAGGGAGAGATGTGAGGTGAGGGTGAAAGACAGGGAAGGGAGAGGAAGGAAGTGGGGTGCGGAAGCAGCCTGGTTCGCGGATCGCCAGTGGCGGAGCGCTCGGGCGCTGCTGCTGCTCCAGGCGGCAGCCATGGTTCCCTGCAAGGAACAACGGGACAGGGAGGCATGGTTAGAGAGGAACGGCGTGAGGAGGGAGGAGCTCGTGCGCGAGGGTGCAGCTGCTGCTGCCGGCGGCCTCACGGATTGGATCGCTGGAGGGGATGGATTCGAAGGAAGCCATGGGAGGCTCTGGTTGGTGAGGATCTAAGGATTATCCTCATGTTCGACCTTTCGGTCTTCCGTGTTCTGAGGCCATGTCTGTACATGCTAGGCTCGTCAAGTTAACCTAAGTGTGTTGCGTGTGTAAATCTGGCTTACACCATTGTATGCAAACGTTAGAACCTATCACACCCGATCATCATGTGGTGCTTTGGAACAACGGACCTTAGCAACGGTGCACAGTTAGGGGGAACACCATTCTTGATATTTTAATGAGGGATCATCTTATTTATGCTACCGTCGTTCTAAGCAAATAAGATGTAAAACATGATAAACATCACATGCAATCAAATAGTGACATGATCATCATCGTCACCGGCATGACACCATGACCTCCATCATCATGATCTCCATCATCGTGTCTTCATGAAGTTGTCTCGCCAACTATTACTTCTACTGCTATGGCTAACGGTTAGCGATAAAGTAAAGTAATTACATGACATTTATGTTGACACGCTGGTCATAAATAAATTAAGACAACTCCTATGGCTCCTGCCGGTTGTCATACTCATCGACATGCAAGTCGTGATTCCTATTACAAGAACATGATCAATCTCATACATCACATATATCATTCATCACATCCTTTTGGCCATATCACATCACACGGCATATGCTGCAAAAACAAGTTAGACGTCCTCTAATTGTTGTTGCATGTTTTTACGTGGCTGCTATAGGTTTATAGCAAGAACGTTTCTTACCTACGCCAAAACCACAACGTGATATGCCAATTTCTATTTACCCTTCATAAGGACCCTTTTCATCGAATCCGATCCGACTAAAGTGGGAGAGACAGACACCCGCTAGCCACCTTATGCAACTAGTGCATGTCAGTTGGTGGAACCAGTCTCACGTAAGCGTACATGTAAGGTCGGTCCGGGCCGCTTCATCCCACGAGTCCGCCGAATCAAGATAATACTAGTAACGGCAAGTAAATTGATAAAATCGACGCCCATAACAACTTGTGTTCTACTCGTGCATAGAAACTACGCATAGACCTAGCTCTGATACCACTATTGGGGATCGTTTCAAAAATTTAATTTTTTTTTCTACGCATCACCAAGATCAATCTATGGAGTAACTAGCAACGAGAGAGAAGGGAGTGCATCTTCATACCCTTGAAGATCGCGAGTCGGAAGCGTTGCAAGAACGCGGTTGGAGGAGTCGTACACGTAGCGATTCAGATCGTGGCCGAATCTGATCTAAGTACCGAACAACGGTGCCTCCGTGTTCAACACACGTGCAGCCCGATGACGTCTCCCGTGCCTTGATCCAGCAAGGAGGAGGGAGAGGTTGAGGAAGAAGGCTCCAACAGCAGCATGATGGCGTGGTGGTGATGGAGTGGCAGTTCTCCGGCAGGGCTTCGCCAAGCTCACGCGGCCGAGGAGAGGTGTTGGGGAGGGGAGGGGCTGCGCCTTGGATGTGGTGCTGCAGCCCTCCCCTCACCCCTCTATTTATAGGGAGAAGGGGGAAGGGGGCCGGCCCCTCTAGATGGGATCTAGAGGGGGGGTGGCGGCCAAGGGGGAGGGGCTTGCCCCCCAAGCCAAGGGGGACACCCCCTTTAGGGTTCCCCCAACCCTAGGCGCATGGGCCCTAGGGGGTTTTGGTGCCCCAGCCCACTTGAGGCTGGTTCCCTTCCACCTACAGCCCATAAGGCCCTCCGGGGCAGGTGGACCCTCCCGGTGGACCCCCGGAACCCCTCCGGTGGTCCTGGTACAATACCGGTATACCCCCAAATATTTTCGGTGACCGTATGATGACTTCCCATATATAAATCTTCACCTCCGGACTATTCTGGAACTCCTCGTGACGTCCGGGATCTCATCCGGGACTCCGAACAACATTCAGTAATCACATACAAGTCTTCCTAATAACCCCAGCGTCATCGAACCTTAAGTGTGTAGACCCTACGGGTTCGGGAACCATGCAGACATGACCGAGACAACTCTCCGGCCAATAACCAACAGCGGGATCTCGATACCCATATTGACTCCCACATGTTCCATGATGATCTCATCGGATGAACCATAGTGTCGAGGATTCAAGCAATCCCGTATACAATTCCCTTTGTCAATCGGTACGTTACTTGCCTGAAATTCGATCGTCGGTATCCCAATACCTCGTTCAATCTCGTTACCGGCAAGTCACTTTATTCATTGTGTAACACATCATCCCGTGACCAATCCTTAGTCACATTGAGCTCATTACGATGATGTCTTACCGAGTGGGCCCAGAGATACCTCTTCGTCATACAGAGTGACAAATCCTAGTCTCGATTTGTGCCAACCCAACAGACACTTTCAGAGATACCCGTAGTGCACCTTTATAGTCACCCAGTTAAGTTGTGATGTTTGGCACACCCAAAGTATTCCTACAGTATCTGGGAGTTGCACAATCTCATGGTCTAAGGAAAAGATACTTGACATTAGAAAAGCTTTAGCAGACGAACTACACGATCTTGCGCTATGCTTAGGATTGGGTCTTGTCCATCACATCATTCTCCTAATGATGTGATCTCGTTATCAATGACATCCAATGTCCATGGTCAGGAAACCGTAACCATCTATTGATCAACGAGCTAGTCAACTAGAGGCTCACTAGGGACATGTTGTGGCATATGTATTCACACATGTATTACGATTTCCGGATAACACAATTATAGCATGAACAATAGACAATTATCATGAACAAGGAAATATAATAATAACCATTTTATTATTGCCTCTAGGGCATATTTCCAACATCATCTCCACCGTGTTCTTCACGTGTAATAAGAGCCAAAGTCTCCTCATCATAATCACTAGCGGACTCATAACCACCATCCTCAGTAGCAATCATCACACGCTGAGATTTGCATTCTCTTGCATAATGGCCTCTTCCCTTACAACGACGGCAAATACTATCACTTGTGTGCCCTATTGATGCCATGGAAGAAGAAGAGCTCTGTACAGGCCCGACAGGTGTGCTCTTGGTAGATAGTGGTGGTTGTGCCTGCTTTCTTGTATCACGACTGGAGGTGGCAGTTGATGGAGGTGCCGATGCAGTAGAATGTGTGGAAGTAGAGGATGCACACGGTGTTCATGAAGAAGGTCGACCTGCAAAATAGTTAGTTCGTGCCAATGCCTGTCGATCCTGCACTTCACATTCAGCTTTACAAGCAAGATGGAATCAACGAGTGATATTATTATACTCCTTATACTCTAGTATGGTCTGAATCTCTCTATTTAATCCACCCATAAAATGTGCAAGCATAGCTTCATTATCCTCAACAATACCACATCTAATCATGCCAGTTTGTAATTCCTGATAATATTCCTCTACAGAATTTTTTCCTTGTCTTAAACGCTGCAATTTTTGAAGTAATTCACGTTGATCATATGGTGGAACCCAACGAGTACGCATAGCACTTTTCATAGCAGCCCAAGTAATTGGAATATTATTGGATATAATCTACGATGTTCAGAGCACCACACACAAGAAAAACTAGTGAAAGCACAAACTGCAGTAGCAACACGTCTCTCCTCGGGATATTCTAAACATGTAAAACGTTGTTCGATTTCTAACTCCCAAGTAAGATATATATCAGGAACGTATCTACCCTCAAATGGTGGAATATTCAATTTCAGTTTAGGGAGATGGTCATGATCTCGTACCTAAGGGGGAGCCCTACCGTTGCCATTATTTGCATGTGGATGACCTGGTGGTTGTGGTGCTGGTGTTTGCACGTAGTTCTGATTTTGATTAACCTCATCCTCGTAATCTCCCGCATAATCATCCTCCTACGCATCAGCAGTAGGAGCCATAGAAGTATCAACAGCAACACCAACAGTTTGGCCAAGCTCAAGAGGGACACGGCTCGCTCAGCGGAGGGTTGTTTCGCGATGTGGAGGTAGTCGTTGTTGTTGTTGTTGTTGTTGCAGAGGTGCGGCAGGTGCAGCCGGTGGTGGATCGGGAAGACGCGCAAGCACTTCATTAAATTTGTTATCGAGCTTTGTTTCGAACGTCTTCTCAAAGCTAGTTATCCTATCCATGGCCTCTTCAAAATTGTTCAGCACATCTTGCACCTGTTCAATATCATTTGCTGAAATTTATCATGCAACTCCTTATTCGTCATGTTATCCCAGTCAGTCTCATCGACTTGTGATCCTGCCATGGTTAGCAGCAATAGAAACACATAAGAATATGATCCTACAGACTACTAGAAAATGGTGGTGGTGGGTGTCACAAATCCGTCAAGCAAATCTCAAATTCTTACCAGTTTTTACCCAGCAACAGGTGGTGATCGGCAACCGTTGTAGTCAAAACTCTCAAAAGCTTGGTTAGAGCGATTTCCAGGTGGTGTGAAACGCACGACGTAGATGTATGTGGAGCTGGGAAGGCTTATGATATGGTAGCAAAATGTCAGCAATAATCAATTCAGAGATGCAAAGTTGAATAAACGCTCAACGACGGTACTGTGCTGGCCCTAGGCTAGACCGTGCTAGAGACGCGAGCCTAGAACACTAACAAAATCACGGTGCTGCACGTAAACAAGGGAAAAGCACACTCTAGATTTTTTTTCGCTCTCTTTTTTTGCGATCTTTTTTTGCGCTCCTCTTTTTTTGCCAAAAATCACTATAATGGCGAGTGTCTCAAAACTCTTCCCAGGTCAAACTGACAGGATGGGCACGAAAATTTTTTGACTATTTTTTTCCGGAAATCGGGGTAGCGACAACGAAAAAGTGCGACAAAAAATCACTATGATGGCACGTGGCTCGAAAGACTTAGAAAATCCTAAAAATAGGATAGGAAAAAATATTTTTGCTAGCGAAAATTTTGGCCTAAAAACTGCCCGGGGGTCTCCAGACTCTTTTTTTTGAAACCTACTCAGGCAAGGAAACATGAAACGGAAATTAGATGGATCTCGAAAACAAACCTAATATGAAAGGAACTCGGATTGGTGGTGGATATATGGTGGTAGGATATGGCAGCGTTGGTGGTATATGGATACAGATTGGTGGTGGTATATGGATACGGATTGGTGATGGTATATGGAGACGGATCGGTGGCGGATAAGCGGTGGTGGTAGATGGCAGGGGCGATGATGATGGTGCAGCGATGGCGTGACAACTTATGACCAGAACTCGAAACTCTAAAAGACTAGACTCTAAGACCAGCAACTAGACACGACGATGCAACCACAAATTCAACAAAGCAAAATATTGAAAAGACTATGCAAAGGCTCAGACTGGTTCGGATATGATGAACTAACCCTAATTTTTTTGACTTTGTAGTGGACTATAGGTATGAAGACAAACTCGATCTAAACTACGAAAAACCGTAAAATCTCACCGAACAACCTGGAAATCTGATACCACTTGATAGAGGCAAAGGTGCCCCGTCTTTCGATGAGATGGTGGCTATCATTTTGGAGGAAGTCAACTTTGACGATCCGACTACGGGCATGCGAGGACGTCACGCCTTAGCAATCGCTAAACCAACTCCGAGAGGTTATTGACCACGACGGAGCATGATCAACCTGTCCACGAAGGTCTGTTTCCTGCAGGCAAATGAAGAATAAGCAAGAAACTAAGATTGCAATCTAGATATTGCGAATATAAGAGGAAAGCTTTATTGATCGAGGTGGGGTTCTCTGACGCCTTTGTATGGTCGTTGAACACAAAAGAAGTACGCAAAGTTGCAGCTATGGCGAACTTTAATCTAAACAAAACCCAAAGTCTAAACGATGCCCTAAGGGCAGTATATATGGAGGAGAGAGGGGGAAATTTCGTGGCCCTTGGAAAAGGGATCCGAAACCAACCCTAACTCTTGTTTCCCCACACATACGGACTCTAAAAATAGCCCATAATCAAGTATTTCAAAATTACATGGGCCTGGCCCAAAAATAAGGTGACGCAACACCTAGAATAGCCTTTGGACGAAATTTATGAAGTGGCATCTTGTATATTTCGTTCAAGGCTTCATGCAATCATTATGGTGGCTTCAAAGTCCAGGAATCATCACTTGTAACTCCGTTCTTGTTCCCCCTTGCGGATGCCATCATCTCCATGCTTGAACTTTCTGCAAGGTCCATTTGTCTTGTCCAAGCTAGGCCCTTCATTTGTAAGCAAAACAAACGTATCCAATTTAGGCAACATCATATTCTCGTGAACATTAGAATCGTTACCAAGAAACGAGAGTACCTAGTAATTCAATTGGCGTGTGCGAGCTCTATTAATTGGTCCAATATGTATAGAAGCAGGGGTTGTGGGTGTAATAGTGGTATTGATGTCCTCATCATATTGGCTCCAGAAAGTCTTATTATTGATATAAAAAAATCCTTGCAAAGTTTCATTCCATTCCGAGAACTTTTATTTCTGCACAAAAACAACACCATGGTAGTTCTGCTGAAAACAGCGTCAGTCCGGGGTTAGTTTCATTCAAATCATGCAAATTAGAGTCCAAAACAGGAGAAAAGTGTTAGGAAAAGTAGATACCTTGGAGACATATCAACTCCCCCAAGCTTAAACCTTTGCTTATCCTCAAGCAACTCAGTTGATAAACTGAAAGTGAAAAAGAAAAACTTTTACGAACTCTTTTGCTCTTGTTTGCATAAGTAAGCTTAAACAACACCCAGGTTTTCAGCCAACATTATAACTAACCATGCCGACAATAACTCTCAAAGATTATATTAACTCATATCAATGATATAATCAGCTAGCGAGCAATAATAAGACATCTCAAACGGCAACACGTTGTCAAAACAACAATGATATAATATGACAATAGTGGTATCTCGCTAGCCCTTTCTTAGACCGCAAAACATAAATGCAGAGCACCTCCAAAGTCCAAGCAGCGACTAAACATTGTAATTCATGGTAGAAAATATCCAGTCATGATGCACCCAACATTAGCTACACACAATGCATAAGTCATGACAGCTGTGCTCTCAGGTTCTAGCGCTTGTTTTAGAAGGTGATGACACAACATAGAAGTAAATAGATAGTCCCTTCGCAGAGGGAAGCAGTGATTTGTAAAGGTGCCAGAGCTCAAGTTTTAAAACAGACATAAATAATATTTTGAGACATGCACCCTTCTCATTTACTTCACGACTATCAGTTTTCAATATCTCCCATGCTAAACAAGCTAGTGGCGGTTCCCAAGCGATAAAAGGTAAAGGTTTTGATTCCATTGGGAGTTTTTGTTTGATTATTCGAGCGATTAACTCTTTTTGTATTTTTTAGTTTGGGACTGGGCATCCCTATTACCGCCCTTTTGTCATGCGATGGCGAGTGAATAAACACTCGACCTGAGAATAACCCGCTTAGCATGGAAGATACCGACCACCTCCTTTCGTTCCATGAAGGATCCAGGCACACAAAAAGGATATTTTTTAGAAGTTTTCTTAGAGGTGGCACATGCAAATTTACTTAGGATGGCAGGGTAATACCGCATATAGGTAGGTATGGTGGACTCATATGGAATAACTTTGGGTTCAGGGTTTTTGATGTACAAGCAGAATCCCCACTTAGTACAGGTGAAGGCTAGCAATTAGATTGAGAAGCGACCAGCTAGAGAGTAACAACGATCATGATCATGCATTATGCATAAGTAACATTGGACACTAGCATGAGTAGGATATGAACACCATGAACATAAATATCATAGAGGCTATGTTGGTTTTGATTTAACTACATGCATGAACATGTGCCAAGTCAAGCCACTCGAACATTCAGAGGAGGATACCATATCATCATACTACATCACAATCATTTTAACACGATGTTGATATCCAAGATAAATCATTATCCACTCCCAGCTACTTATGCATGTCATGAGAGACTATAATCTCTAATTGTCATTGCAAACATGTTTAATCATAATGGGAAGAATCATGGATACTAGGTTAAACATATTTACACAAACAGAACAAGTCGAGTTCGTACTAGTTTCTCTCTGCCACGACCAGTTCATTGAATGTCGTCATTATTGCCTTTCACTTGCACGACCGAACGATATGAAAATAATAATAGTGCAAGAGTGCCATGGACTAAGCTGGAATCTTCAAAACATTTTATTCAATGGGAGAAGACAAGGTAAAATGGGCTCTTTATTAGTTCAACAATTATTCATATGAGAGCCACTCAACATTTTCATCATGGTCTTCTCCTTGGCGCAACTCAAATAAAAGGAAAAGAAATTCAGAGAAACACACTGAAATATTTTTGGAGTTTTTGGGTTTCTTGAACAAGCAAATAAAAGGGGAAAACAAAAACGAGAAAAACTATTTACACGGGAAAGCTCCCAACAAGCAAAAGAAGAACAAGGAAATCTTTTGGGGTTTTCTTTTTAATACTACAGCTAAACATGCATAGAAAGTAAACCAGCTACAACTAATTTTTTTGGTTTTTCTAAAGTTTTTCAAACACACAAGAAGAAAGCAAGAAAAATATAATTTAAACATGGATGATACAATGAAAAAGTGTGAACACCGACAAGATGAATAAGTGAACATGAATGTAATGTCGGTGAGAACACGTACTCCCCCAAGCTTAGGCTTTTGGCCTAACTTGGTAGTCGATCAGTAATCTGGATAATAGTTGGCATGGTAGCTCATGAAGGCTCTCGGTGCGGATGCCTCGGCCTGCCGTGTTGCCTCCACTGCTGTGTTGTGAGCTCGGGCCTCGCTCTCAAGAACACAATATCTTCCTTTGTTGTGATAATCAAAAAAAGCAGGCGCAGACAAATATGTGTGCACAATAGATTTTTGGTTAAATAATAGATTATAAGTGAAGTTGTCAACCTTTCCCTTGAGAATATTATGTTCTTTCAAAATGTCAAAACCTAAATACTGCGTGGGTAGGATAGGATCAAAGGGCAAAGGTGCAACACCCAGCCCTCGTGCTAAACGTGTGGCATATATTCCACCATAGAAATAGCCACTGTTAGCGTTGTGCTGAAGTCTGCGTGCAACAATCGCTCCAAGGTTATAATTCCTTTCGCCGGCGAGAGCGGTGTGGATGAGGCTCAAGTCTGGAGCACAAAGTGTACTGCAGTCTTTCTTGCCTACTATACATTTCCCGTTAAATAATACAAAGTCCTGAATTGTGGGAAAATGAATGCTCTTCATTCTACCTTGTGTCACTCCCCTTGTCTAACCGTAACAAAGATTAGACAAGAATGTTTGATACTCAGCCCTTGGCGGTTTGTCAAGCGAACCCCAGAACGGGAGTTGCAGTGGTAAGCAAAATTCTCTAGTGATATGGTAAATGGGTTATCATAAAGCATAAACGACACCCTAGATTCACGGGGAAGGAATTTAAATCATTTGACAAATGATTCAGTGAGAAGGTGGCGTTGTTCACACTTATCTGAAATGTAGGGACCGAGACCGGCATTGTGAACATATTGCTCAAATTCTTCTTTAATACCCACACGCATCATATACTCATCGCAAGGCCATAAGCATGTTTTGGTGGCGGCATCTCGAGTGGAATTTTCACTTGGTTCAACATATGACCGGCGAGCGGAGCTATCACTAGAAGATGCCCCCGAGGGTCGCCTCCTCGAAGAACTCCTTCCAAACAAGTTCATCATGTTCGCGTACAATTTTCTGAAAATTTTTGGGTGACAATTTTTTCAACAAAACTTTATATGATTGATAGCAACTACTCATAGGGATACATAGAGGCCATAGCAAGCATCCAAACTACTTAGAACACTAAGAATTCAACATGCAAGCTCATTTACAACAGCACCAAGAGTAGCTAATTATTCAAAATATAAACCACTAAAACAAAAACTAATTGGACAAACGGTGGAGTCACATACCAAGCAACAATCCCCTGAAACAGTTTCGGAAACAGAGCTTCGAGCAAAGAGATCGAAATCCGCGGGTTTGAGAGCAAGAACACGGGAGAGAGAGCAATGGAGATTTTTTTTGGAGGGAGGTGATGATGTGGTATGAAGAGATAAGTGAGGGGGCCCACGTGGGGACCACAACCCACCAGGGCGCGCCTGGGGGTCCTGGCGCGCCCATGTGGGTTGTGCCCACTTGGTGCACCTGTTATTTGCACCAAAAATTCAGAAATATTCAGAAAAAATTGTATTAAATTTTCACGGCATTCTGAGAACTTTTATTTTTGGGTCATTTTTTAATTGCACGGGAAATTCAGAAAACAGACAAACACATGGCATTTTATTTTATTTAACTAACAAAAATAGAGAATAAAAAGTAGGGACAGAAAGTAGTGCTGACTAAATTCATCAACTTCATACCGCTCAAAATGATCCATTAATAAGGTTGATCAAGTCTTATTAACAACCACTTTCGATTAGCATGAAACTGAAGAACTTTCGTAAATCACTAAGTTACCTCAATGGGTATATGAATGTCCCCAACAATAAGCATTTCATATTTCTTTTTAATAGTAAGTAGAGGTATTTGAAAACTTCCAATAGTGATTGTCGGAGATTTTTCAATAACATTAATACCATTCACTTGGAATTGTTTCTTCGGAAAGTGCACCGTATGCTCATTACCATTGATATGAAAAGTGACCTTGCTTTTATTGCAATCAATAACAGCCCCTGCAGTATTCAAGAAGGGTCTACCAAGGATAATCGACATGTTGTCGTCCTCGGGCATCTCAAGTATAACAAAGTCAGTCAAAATAGTAACATTAGCAACAACAACGGGCACATCCTCATAGATACCGATAGGTATGGCAGTTGATTTGTCAGCCATTTGCAAAGATATTTCAGTAGGTGTGAGTTTATTCAAATAAAGTCTTTTATATAAAAAGAAAGGCATAACACTAACACCAGCTCCTAAATCACACAAAGCAGTTTTCAGATAATTCTTTTTGATGGAGCAAGGTATAGTTGGAATTCCTGGATCTCCAAGTTTTTTAGGTACTCCATCGTTAAAAGTATAATTAGCAAGCATAGTGGGGATTTCAGCTTCCAGTATTTTTCTTTTGTTGGTGATGATGTCTTTCATATACTTTGCATAAGGAGGCATTTTCAAGATATCAGTCAAGCGAGTACGCAAAAAGAATGGCCTCAGCATTTTAGCAAAGCGTTCAAATTCTTCATCATCATTCTTTTTAGTTGACTTAGGTGGAAAAGGCATAGGTTTTTGAACGCACGGTTCTCTTTCTTTACCGTGTTTTCTAGCAATGAAGTCTCCTTTATCATACCTTTTATTCTTAGGTTGTGGGTTATCAAGATCAATAGGTGGTTCTATCTCAACATCATTGTCTAGTTATTTATTATTTGGTTGAGTGTCTTCATGAACAACAACATTATCTTTTTCATTATTACTAGGTGAATGTTCATTACCAGACTGAGTTTCAACATTAGAGATAGAAACTTCATTATCATTGTCAGGAGGTTTCTCTATTTCAGGTTCACTAGGAGCATGTGCAGCCTATCATTCTTCTTTTTCTTTTCTTTTTAGAAGAACTAGGTGCACTAGTGTTAGCTCTTTGTGAATCTTGTTCAATTCTTTTAGGGTGTCCCTTAGGATAAAGTGGTTCCTGAGTCATTTTACCTCCTCTAGTTGCAACTCTAACAACAAAGTCATGCATATTATTATTCATTTCATCAAGCAACTCGCTTTGAGATTTAGCAACTTGTTCTAACTGAGTTTGAACCATAGAAGCATGCTTTCCAACACCTCTAACATCATTTGATATTCTAAATAACAAGTCACTCAAGCGAGCAATCATATCAGAATTGTATTTCAATTGCTTCATAACATTTGCATTGAAGTGATCTTGTTTTCTAATATAGTTTTCAAACTCATAAAGGCATTGGCTAGGATTCATATTGTGAGGATTGTCTTTATCATTGAATTTCATAAGATAATTTACCTCTACCACATTAGGAGGTGGTTGTAACGCCCTCGATGCGGCTATATCTCCCACGTGTTGAAGCACGACTTAGAGGCATAACCGCATTGAAAGCAATGTCGCAAGTGAGGTAATCTTCACACAAACCCATGTAATACATAAGGGAAAAGAGATACATAGTTGGCTTACAATCGCCACTTCACACAATACATGAATAAAACATTACATCATCCAGATACAAACAAGGTCCGACTACGGAACCAAAATAAAAGAAGAACCCCAAATGCGACACGGTCCCCGATCGACCCCAACTGGGCTCCACTACTGATCAAATAGAACGAAACAACACAAAGGACAAGATCTTCATGAAGCTCCTCCTGAGCTTGGTTGCATCATCTGCACGGACTCATCGACACCTGCAAGCTGGTTTTGGAAGTATCTGTGAGCCACAGGGACTCAGCAATCTCGCACCCTCGCGATCAAGACTATTTAAGCTTATGGGTAAGGTAAAGGTGTGAGGTGGAGCTACAGCAAGCGACTAGCATATATGGTGGCTAACCTATTCGCAAAAGAGAGCGAGAAGAGAAGGCAAAGCACGATCGATAAAAGTATGATCAAGAAGTGATCCTAAAACGACCTACGTCAAGCATAACTCCAACACCGTGTTCACTTCCTGGACTCCGCCGGAAAGAGACCATCACGGTTACACACGTGGTTGATTCATTTTAATTAAGGTCAACTTCAGGTTTTCTACAACCGGACGTTAACAAATTCCCATCTGCCCATAACTGCGGGCACGGCTTTCGAAAGTTCTCACGGTCAACAAAGGAATAGACCTCCTCCCGAGACATTCCGATCAGATTCGGTATCCCGGTACAACAAGACATTTCGACAGGGTAAAACTAAACCAGCAACACCGCCCGAATGTGCTGACAAATCCCGATAGGAGCTGCACATATCTCTTTCTCAGGGCACACTCAGATTGTCTTAGGTATGGGTAGGCCAGCCCAGGGTTGCCCCTGGTGGTCACCGGCAGCTGACAGGTTGGACCAACACTCAAAGGAGCACTGGCGAGCGGGGCGCAGCGACCTGAAGAGGCGGCGCCGATGGTAGGGAACTTGGGGGCGCTGGCGGCGTTGGTTGAAGGCTCCGGTGACGGGGACGACGGGAGGCGTTAGATCCGGGGTTGGGGAATCCATTCCCGGTGACAAGATGACCTGGCGCAGCGTGGGCTTGGAGATCCGGGTGGCGATGATGAGGTCCAAGGCGACAGGGGCCTCCTGCTGGTCTTCGAAAGGAGCTTGTCTCCCTGCGTTGACGAAGAGAACGGGGAGGCTGCAGAAAACGAAGGACGATGGCGCGAGGTGGTGTTGCAGCGAGGCTGATCCGGCGTGGATCTGAAGGGTGGCGACGAGGACAATCGGCGGCCATGGCAGGCGGGTTCCCTGTGAAGAAGAACAGAGCAAGGGGAGAGCTGCGCGTAAGAGAGAGAGAGAAAGAAGGAAGGGAAAAGAGCAGGGGGAGGAAGGGCGCAGGGCACGGCCTGGTTCGGTGGTGGTAGTCGCCGTTGGCGTCTGGTACTCGGGCAAGGCGGCGCTGGTGGATCGAGGTGCTCGGGGATGAGCGAGCAGAGGAGGGGATCGATGGATCTGATAGGCTTGGCACGGAATGCAAGGAGGAGGAGGGCATCAGGTGGCGGCGCGGATGGACTGATGGGACAAACGGGCTAAAATCTAGGGATTAGTCTAGGGTTGCCACTATATATAGCAAGCCAGATAGGTTTAGGGGGGTAACTCGTCCCTCCGATCGTAATCGGACATCAGGAAAAATAGGCTAGGGAGTCCAAATGAGAAAACGGAGACGTCTTGTAGACGTTTGGGGATGATCGGATCCAACGGTGACGACTGCCCGGGTCGGGTCCGGGACAATTTCGGACGCGCACGTGAGGGGTTCGATGCACTGTGCAGAGAGGGTTTTGACCGTGCGGTCGCATCGGACAACTCCGGAAGCGAAGAGGGGAAGGAGGATGGCCTAGGTGGGCTGTGGCGAGGCTGAGAGGAGAGAAGAGAGAGAGGCCCGACGACTGTTTCTGGAGACCGAAAACGTCCGACGTTAGACCGGCTATACTGCCGCTATAGTTATCCGTTGGGGCGTCAAACGGACTCCGAATGCGATGAAACTTGGCAGGCAGCCTACCTACACTATAACAAGACCGCATGCCAACTTTCACCCCATTCTGAGAGCATTTTCTGGCCACTTATAAAATAATATTTCGGACATGCCGCGGGCGCGTGCAAGTGTGTCTGGGCTCCGAACGGACAACAGAGGGAACTGAGGGAACCCAGACGGATGCAGGTTTTGAAAACATGATAATGCAATGCACATGATGACATGATATGCAATGCATGACACGCAAGCAATGACAAGGAAACAACAACGAATAACTGGACGACTCCTGGCACATCGGTCTCGGGGCATTACAACACTCCACCACTACGAGAGGATCTCGTCCCGAGATCTAGAATCGCACCAGAGGAACAACGGAAGAGAAAGAGAAGAGGTAAAACTAAGTTGCTTCTTTGACCAATGAGTGAAACCAAAGAACCTTGAAGAGGTTAAGCCATTTCGAGAAAAGGAATACGACGGAGATGAACGAAGTTGAAAACATTCCGTTAGAAAAGAGGAACAACGAACCTTGCGATAGCCTTGAGGTTGAAGGGAAGATATATATATATTGAAAACACTCCTGTTAAAGAAGGGGATCAAGGAAGACCAAATTCGGGCAGCACTCCGGTTGAAAAGAAAAAAAATTGAATGAGAACATGGTAAGATGAGAAGATACTTGATGACATTACAAAACACTGCCTCCGGAACGAAGGGAAACAATATCTTGAGAGAGCACGGTTACAACAAATGCTAGAACGGAGTTGTTGAAAAACCAACAACGAAAATAATAAGCTTGATATGGTCTTATGGAATACAACTCAAATTATGAGGTGACAACCCGCCACTCACGGGAAAGAATTAGATTGGAATAAACAAGGAGACGAGAAACTTATTTCACCGGAGGATAAAAGAAGACATTGGATCATATATAAGCACCATAGATAGCAACAATCCTTAGGGAAAGCTTTAGGTGGAATATAACCCAAGATAATTCCAACGAATAGGTTGATGGATTTAAAATACCTCATTCATAACAACATGTGAGTTATGAAACATGAACTCAAATTATTAAGAATGACATAATACCATCTCCAATGATACGGAAGAAAGATTGAACTCCGGATTGCAAGATGAAGAAAACTTGAGCTCCTCTGAAAAGAATCTCGATGAACACTTCGAGAATGAATTAAATCATAGATGAACCATCATGTAGAACCTCCGTGAAGAACTCCGGTAACAAAAGGATAACGAGAAGAAAAGGGAAGTTGAAAACACAAGGTGAAACCTTGTAATGATTAGATAGATCTTTGGAATGATATAATTAAATAACTTTGAGCTCCGGAAAGAAAGATTAAACAAGTGAAACCGAGAGTTTTGATGAGGCTCCGGAATAAGGAATTGAATTCACCCGATGAAACAAGAATAAGAATTACACCATGGTTGTCCTTCATCAATTAAATTGATGATAAACAATGGATTGGGCACACTACTTATACTCGTATCAAGGATTAAGAGAGATATACCGTAAACTTGAGAAGGTCTTCAACGAACCACCAGAAGGATTGAAAACAACGAATAATTGATAATAAAACGAATGACGAGAGCTCTTGCACGAACCACCGTTAGGATTGACAACGAATAAATAGATATGATAGCAAGGGAGAAAAATCCTGAGTAACCACCGTAAGAATTGGAAAAGAACGAATAAAACATGAAGACACACCGGGAAGAATTAGCAATTAAACGAAGATGCTTGAGAGAATTTAGATACAAGACGACGAATAGGTCACGAGCTTAATAGAGAATATTTGAATGATGTACCGGTAAGATTTGGGGAACGAGAGATGAAAGCTGAGAATGAATAACTCTGAGATGATGGACTCCGGATAACAAACTGAGAAGACTCTTGAATTGCTTCGGATGGGTGAAAAGAATTCTTACGATCAAAACAATTACGAAAGGATGGAAACAAGCTAGAATCACGAATCTTGAAGAGAACGGACCAAGATTGAGAGGAAAAATCTTCTTCGTCTTCAAAATCCAAGAATGACGACGAGAAACACCACCATGAATTATTGAGGCACTCCGGGAGAATCCCAAAAAAAACCGAAGAGGTTGAACCAACGATGAAAAGAAATTGAAAGATCTTGGAGAAAGGCATTTGACTGATGATAACTCATTCTTACGTCAAACTTTGAAACGAATTTAGGATAGCTCCAGGAAAATAAGAAGAGTAAGGTAAGATCCTGGGAAAAGACTTGTGGGTTAGGGCCCAATCAAAAGATAGACCGTTGAACGATTACTTGAAAAGAGAGATTGCATCGGTTGAATTAAATGGCTTGAATGAAATAACATCCTCGAAATAGGTTGAACTGATCTTGAACGAAAAGACGAGCCTTCTGAGATATCTTGAGCACTCCGGGACAATAGAATAGCGAAAGGTGAACGATTAAGAATTGCACCGGCATGAGAAAACATTGAAACGAGGAAAGGATATGATCAACAAAGCTTGACTTGGAACCACCGGAGATGAAAAGAATGAAGAATGACGAACTTGAAGCTCCATTAGAATCTTCATGAGAAACACCGGGTAAGAACATGAAGAAGAACATGAAGGAAGAAGAATGGAGAGACTTCCATAATAAAATGGATACTTGATAAAGAAATCCGAGTCCTAGGAGAAAAAACAAAGGGAGGGAGGGTGGGAAAAACAAAGACAATTTGGGATGGATGAACGAACACCGTTGAGAAGGCTGAGATTGGATCTTACGGATGTTGAAATTTTCGGATCCACTTGAAGAGAGACACGCCGGTGAGAAGAATTGACATGACAATCTCAATAAACGAGAAGGATTAGTATTCACATAGGAATATGAGAACACCATTTGGGGAAGGTATGGAATCAACATTTGACTTCGAAGCAACTCGAATACCACAACTCAAAACAAAACAAAGGATTGGCTTGCAAAATAAGCCGGAACAAACATATGATAGAGATTTCGTCCGAAGTTTTCGTGGTGGGGCCTACACGGGCTCGATCGTACAGCACCATCATGTACAAGGCAGTGCACATGACATACGAAGCGTCCCCGAGTCGGCATAGCCAAGGACTCTTTAAGACACAACGAGACCACTGTAAAATCACCGTGAATAGGCGGACCACTAGACGTCGAACCCCAATTTCATATCATACATCTGTCGGAAAGATATCCTAAGAGCTACTTGAATTCCCACTTATAAACTCCCGAAATTTTCCCGGTTATGCAATCAGGTGTTGGGGATACAGGGGAAGCATAATATCTCACCCAAAACTAGCAAATCCTACATCCAGCTGTATCCATCCTTCAACACATAACCAAGAAACCTTCGGAAATCGTCTACCTCAACCTTCGAAAAGCATCCGTTATACAAGTTATGGCAATACTCCCGAACTCCCGCCCCAGTACTGGGTGGCGTCGAGGTTATCTCACCAACGAACTGCATAAAAGAGATTTTCGATGTCGGCGTACTAAACTCAGGTATTCCAGAACTGCAACGATAAAATTATGACGACAACACCTCATAGCTCAACTCCCCGGGACACTGCCACAAAACCCCTAACAGGAGGCACCAAGACAATGTTCTCGTCACAAAACCATCGGAACGATTCCAAGATACCCGCGTGATCCTAAATTTTTTTTAGTGAAATTTGAGAATAGAATAGTCAAAACTCTACGTCAGGATGCCTTACCAGAGCGATGAAGAGACTGGGAAGTAAAAGAATTCCTAAACTCTCCGATATATAATTCCTAATTGACTTAAAACATTTTTCTAGACTCAACAACGGCTGCTAAAAACGATCAAGCAGTGGGGGCTCCTAAGGTCGGGGAAGGCTCTGATTACCAACTTGTAACGCCCTCGATGCGGCTATATCTCCCACGTGTCGAAGCACGACTTAGAGCATTAACCGCATTGAAAGCAATGGTCGCAAGTGGAGGTAATTCTTCACACAAACCCATGTAATACATAAGGGAAAAGATACATAGTTGGCTTACAATCGCCACTTCACACAATACATGAATAAAACATTACATCATCCAGATACAATCAAGGTCCGACTACGGAACCAAAATAAAAGAAGAACCCCCAAATGCGACAAGGTCCCCGATCGACCCCCAACTGGGCTCCACTACTGATCAAATAGAACGAAACAACACAAAGACAAGATCTTCATCGAGCTCCCTGAGCTTGTTGCATCATCTGCACGGTCATCGGCACCTGCAAACTTGGTTTTGGAAGTATCTGTGAGCCACGGGACTCAAGCAATCTCGACACCCTCGCCGATCCAAGACTATTTAAGCTTATGGTAAGGTAAAGTGTATGAGGTGGAGCTGCCAGCAAGCGACTTGCATATATGGTGGCTTAACATCGCAAAAGAGAGCGAGGAAGAGAAGGCAAAGCACGGTCGGATAAAAGTATGATCAAGAAGTGATCCTAAAACAACTTACGTCAAGCATAACTCCACACCGTGTTCACTTCCTGGACTTCGCCGGAAAGAGACCATCATGGTTACATACGCGGTTGATTCATTTTAATTAAGGTCAACTTCAGGTTTTCTACAACCGGACGTTAACAAATTCCCATCTGCCCATAACCGCGGGCACGACTTTCGAAAGTTCAAATCCCTGCAGGGGTGTCCCAACTTAGCCCATCACAAGCTCTCACGGTCAACGAAGGAATAGACCTCCTCCCGAGACATTCCGATCAGACTTGGTACCCCGGTACAACAAGACATTTCGACAGGGTAAAACTAAACCAGCAACACCGCCCGAATGTGCCGACAAATCCCGATAGGAGCTGCAGATATCTCTTTCTCAGGGCACACTCAGATTGTCTTAGGTATGGGTAGGCCAGCCTAGAGTTGCCCTTGGTGGTCACCGGCAGCTGACAGGTTGGACCAACACTCAGAGGAGCACTGGCCCAGGGGGGTAAAATAATCATGACCCTCAGGAGCGCGACTCCCAAGGGAAAAGAAAAGGCTAGGTGGCAAATGGTAAAACCAATGTTGGGCATTGCTGGAAGAGCTTTACTTAAGGCGAACTGTCAAGGGGTTCCCATTATAGCCCAACCGCGTAAGGAACGCAAAATCCGGGAACATAACACCGATATGACGGAAACTAGGGCGGCAAGAGTGGAACAAAACACCAGGCATAAGGCCGAGCCTTCCACCCTTTACCAAGTATATAGATGCATTAACTAAATAAGATATATTGTGATATCCCAACAAGTAAAACATGTTCCAACAAGGAACAACATCTCCATGTTCCAACAAGGAACAAACTTCAATCTTCACCTGCAACTAACAATGCTATAAGAGGGGCTGAGCAAAGTGGTAACATAGCCAAACAACGGTTTGCTAGGACAAGGTGGGTTAGAGGCTTGGTTCAACAATATGGGTGGCATGATGAGCAAGTGGTAGGTATCGCAGCATAGGCGTAGCAAAAGAGCGAGCAACTAAGCAAGCAAAGATAGAAGTGATTTTGAGGGTATGGTCATCTTGCCTGAAATCCTGCAAGGAAGAAGAACGAGTCCATGAAGAAGACAAAAGGACGTAGACGAACGGGTCCTCACAAACGCGACGTTATCGGAACCAACCCGAAGAAGCAACACCGGGAAAGAGCAAACAACCTAGTAAACAACCACCACATAGACATGGCATGATGCGCAAACAAGAATTATGCATGTCCGGTTTAAAGAGGGCATGGCATGGCAATATGCACAAACAATCCTACAAATTAAGTGGAGCTCAATATGCAACAAGTTGCATATTGACGAAACACCACAACAAGTTATTTAGATCGATCTCGTTTATGTACCCAACAATATTAAATGTTGTTAAACATGGCAAGAGGGTGAAGCAAAGTAAAACTACCTATCTAGTCAAGGTTAAATGAGGCCGGAAACAACAAACAACAAGTCCGGAAAATCCCCATATGCATTTATTAGGTTTGGTACTGTTCTGCCTTAAACATAATTTTATAGTTGTTAAACATGCAAAGTGATGCCACCATGTTAAACTTGGCAAAATTCTACCCCATTTACATATAAAGTTTGTTAAAAACGGAGCTACGGTTATTTCGCTATGAATTAAACCATTTTAGCAAGTTATTTAAACAAATTTAAACAAACAGAATTTTAAACATTTTAAACATGGTTGAAAGTTGCATATTATTAAACTAGACAAAATTCTAAGCAACTTTCATATATAATTCATTTTAATTCGATGCACCAATTGTGAGTTATTATATGCATGATCCACAAGGGCTTTCCTGCAAAAAAGCTCTTCTATGGAAAAATACTAAAAATGCAGAGGCAGAAAAAAAGGATATGGGCCAAAACTTGTTGGACCCAACAGGAGGATAAAAAAAAGGAGGGGCGCTGCTCACTTCGCTCCAGGGAGCTGGGCCTTGGCGCCTGTGCTGGGCCGGCCTTGGTGGATCGAATGAGGGGAAGGAGGGGGCGTGGTCAACGCAGGCGCTGGGCTGGACTGCTGGTCGTCTCCTCGTATGGATGCAGAGCAACGGTGACAGAGGGGGTTCAGGGAACGGCGGCGTGAAGCAGAGGAGCGGCGGGGATGGCGGGGCTCGGCGCGGATCCATGGCGTCGAGGCGCGGGGAAACTCTTCGCCGCGGTCACCGTCCTCGCGTGCGTGTCGTGGGACTTGGCGAGCGGGGCGCAGCGACCTGAAGAGGCGGCGCCGATGGTAGGGAACTTGGGGGCGCTGGCGGCGTTGGTTGAAGGCTCCGGTGACGGGGACGACGGGAGGCGTCAGATCCGGGGTTGGGGAATCCATTCCCGGTGACAAGATGACCTGGCGCATCGTGGGCTTGGAGATCCGGGCGGCGATGATGAGGTCCAAGGCTACAGGGGCCTCCTGCTGGTCTTCGAAAGGAGCTTGTCTCCCTGCGTCGACGAAGAGAACGGGGAGGCTTCAGAAAACGAAGGACGATGGCGCGAGGTGGTGCTGCAGCGAGGCTGATCCGGCGTGGATCTGAAGGGTGGCGACGAGGACAATCGGCGGCCATGGAAGGCGGGTTCCCTGTGAAGAAGAAGAAGAGCAAGGGGAGAGCTGCGCGTAAGAGAGAGAGAGAAAGAAGGAAGGGAAAAGAGCAGGGGGAGGAAGGGCGCAGGGCACGGCCTGGTTCGGTGGTGGTAGTCGCCGTTGGCGTCTGGTACTCGGGCAAGGCGGCGCTGGTGGATCGAGGTGCTCGGGGATGAGCGAGCAGAGGAGGGGATCGATGGATCTGATAGGCTTGGCACGGAATGCAAGGAGGAGGAGGGCATCAGGTGGCGGCGCGGATGGACTGATGGGACAAACGGGCTAAAATCTAGGGATTAGTCTAGGGTTGCCACTATATATAGCAAGCCGGATAGGTTTAGGGGGGTAACTCGTCCCTCCGATCGTAATCGGACCGTCAGGAAAAATAGGCTAGGGAGTCCAAATGAGAAAACGGAGACGTCTTGTAGACGTTTGGGGATGATCCGGATCCAACGGTGACGACTGCCCGGGTCGGGTCCGGGACAATTTCGGACGCGCACGTGAGGGGTTCGATGCACTGTGCAGAGAGGGTTTTGGACCGTGCGGTCGCATCGGACAACTCCGGAAGCGAAGAGGGGAAGGAGGATGGCCTAGGTGGGCTGTGGCGAGGCTGAGAGGAGAGAAGAGAGAGAGGCCCGACGACTGTTTCTGGAGACCGAAAACGTCCGACGTTAGACCGGCTATACTGCCGCTATAGTTATCCGTTGGGGCGTCAAACGGACTCCGAATGCGATGAAACTTGGCAGGCAGCCTACCTACACTATAACAAGACCGCATGCCAACTTTCACCCCATTCTGAGAGCATTTTCCGGCCACTTATAAAATAATATTTCGGACATGCCGCGGGCGCGTGCAAGTGTGTCTGGGCTCCGAACGGACAACAGAGGGAACTGAGGGAACCCAGACGGATGCAGGTTTTGAAAAAATGATAATGCAATGCACATGATGACATGATAAGATGCAACACGCAAGCAAATGACAAGGCAACAACAGCGAATAACTGGAGGACACCTGGCACATCGGTCTCGGGCGTTACAGTGGTGGTGTATTAAGCCCATGTATTTCTTCAATAGGAGGTAAATTTTTAACATCCTCAGCTTTAAGACCTTTTTCCTTCATAGATTTCTTTGCATCTTGCATATCTTCAGGACTGAGATATAATATGCCCCTGTTCTTCGGATTGTGTTTAGGCAGTGGTTCAGGAAGAGCCCAATCATCATAATTTTTCAATATATTATTCAATAATTCTTCAACTTGTCCAACAGTTCATTCCCTGAAAACACAACCAGCGCAACTATCTAGGAAGTCCCTAGAAGCATCGGTTAGTCCATTATAGAAGATATCAAGTATTTCATTTTTCTTAAGAGGATGATCAGGCAAAGCATTAAGTAATTGGCAAAGCCTCCCCCAAGCTTGTGGGAGACTCTCTTCTTTAGTTTTCACAAAGTTAAATATTTCCTATAAGGTAGCTTGTTTCTTATGAGTAGGAAAATATTTTTCAAAGAAGACACACACAACTAGGAGCAAGAGTATTGTACCAAGATTTAGCATCACCCTTTAATGAGAAAGGAAATAATTTGAGAATATAATAATAGCGAGTTTTCTCATCATGAGTAAAAAGGGTGGCTATGTCATTCAACTTAGTAAGATGTGCCACAACAGTTTCAGTTTCATAACCATGGAAAGGATCAGATTCAACCAAAGTAATTAACTCTAGGTCGACAGACAATTCATAATCCTTATCAACAATAAAGATAGGTGAGGTAGCAAACTTAGGATCACATTTAATTCTAGCATTCGGAGATTTTTCTTTATACTTGCATAATAATTTCTCTAGACCATCTCTATCTCTGCAAGCAAGAATATCTCTAGTTGTTTCTTCACTCATAACATAACCTTCTGGTACCTTAGGCAATTCATATCTAGGAGGGCTAGTTCTAGCAGGTGTTTCAGTTTCAAGCTCATCATCAGATTCAACAACATCATGTCGTATAACTCTAGCAATTTGTTTATCAAGAAATTCACCAAGTGGCACATCATCATTAAGCAAGGTGCTAGCATTATCATAAGCATTATCCATAGCAGAAGTAGCATCATCAATAACTTGCGACATATCAGAATTAATAGCATGTGGTGGTGTTGCAAGTTTACTTATAACAGAAGGTGAATCTAAAGCAGAACTGGATGGCAGTTCCTTACCTCCCCTCGTCTTTGAGGGAAATACCTTAGTCTTAGCATCCTTCAGATTCTTCATAGTGATAATATCATAATAATCCCAAGTGAATCAACAAATATAGCTATGCTCCCCGGCAACAGCGCCAGAAAAAGGTCTTGATAACCCACAAGTATAGGGGACCACAACAGTTTTCGAGGGTAGAGTATTCAACCCAAATTTATAGATTCGACACAAGGGGAGCCAAAGAATATTTGAAGGTATTAGTAGCTGAGTTGTCAATTCAACCACACCTAGAGAATAATTATCTACAGCAAAGTGATCAGTAGAAAAGTAGTATGATAGTTTTGATAATAGTAGCAGCAGTAACGGTAACGATAACAGTGATAGCAGTAATTCTGTAGCAAGTGCAATAGTGATGATGGCAATAGTAACTTAGAAAAAACAATATAAGATAAATTCGTAGGCATTGGATCGGTGACTTGTTGGATGATATTCATCATGAGACAGTTATAACCTAGGGCGATACGGCACTACCTCCAGTTCGTCAATATAATGTAGGCATGTATTCCGTAAATAGTCATACGTGCTTATGGAAAGAACTTGCATGACATCTTTTGTCCTACCCTCCCATGGCCGCGGAGTGCATATTGGAAACTAAGGGATATTAAGGCCTCCTTTTAATAGAGAACCGAAACAAAGCATTAACACATAGTGAATACGTGAACTCCTCAAACTACGATCATCACCGGAAGTGGTCCCGGCTATTGTCACTCTGGGGTTGCCGGATCATAACACGTAGTAGGTGACTATAACTTGCAAGCTCGGATCTAGAACATGGATATAATGGTGATAACATAAACGGTGCAGATCTATAATCATGGCACCCAGGCCCAAAGTGACAAGCATTAAGCCTGACAAAGTCACAACAACACCAATCTAAGAACATAGTGGATACTAGGGATCAAGCCCTAACAAAACTAACTCAATTACATGATGAATCTCATCCAACTCCTCACCGACCAGTGAGCCTACGAAGGAATTACTTACTCCCGGTGGGGAGCATCATGGAATTGGCGATGGAGAAGGGTTGGTGATGATGAAGGACAAAGATCCCCCTCTCCGGAGCACCAAACGGACTCCAGATCTGGCCTCTCGTGGATCGCAATAATTCTTTCTCCCTGTTTTTTTCTAGAAAAATAGGATTTTATAGCATTGGTTTCAGGGTCTACAGGGCCACCAGGTGGGCACAACCCACTTGCGCACCAGGAGAGGGGGGCGCGCCCTGGTGGGTTGTGCTCACCCAGGTGCCCCCCTCTGGTGGGTCTTGGCTCCATAAATTCTTATTATTGATATAAAAAATCCTCGCAAATTTTCCTTGCATTCTGAGAACTTTTATTTCTGCACAAAAACAACACCACGGTAGTTTTGCTGAAAACAGCGTCAGTCCGGGGTTAGTTTCATTCAAATCATGCAAGTTAGAGTCCAAAACAAGATGAAAAGCATTAGGAGAAGAAGATACGTTGGAGACGTATCACACGTGAAGACATTCACATCAATACAACGTAGTGTGAAGACATAGTTTGTTTCGTAGTTTCATTCTCTTCTTTCTTGAGTCATAGGAACCACCGAATTGTCAAGTGGGGTTCAAGTGAACAAAGTCAAAAAACTGACGTGACGCTCAACCCAAATCATATGTCTTCGAGTGAAGATAATGAGAGGAAACCTTATCCCGAGTTGGATAAGTCAGCTTTGCTTGTATCCCAAGTCAAGCTATCCTGTGTGTTTGAAATCCGACCGTTGGAGACGTGTCGGTTCCGCAATGACCAAGGGTCATTTCAGACAAATCATGTCAGGTTGCCCCTGGCTATAAATAGCCACCCCTCCACCATAAATTGGTGGCTGCTCAGAGTTAGTGCACGACTTTTGTCATTTGAGAGCAACGCACCTCCAAAGCTTAGAGAGAATCGTTGCGAGGACAAAACCCAAACACCCAAAGCCCAAAGAGTATTTGGCATCACTGAAGTCATTCTGTCTGCGTGATCTGAAGACTTATTACACTTGAAGACTGTGAGCTCCCAGTTAGTTAGGCGTCGCGTTCTGAGGATCCAAGAGTCATTGTGGATCACCGGTGAACGAAGTCTATGAAGATTTGGAAGTCTACCTTGAAGACTTACCTGAGTGATTGGGCAAGGACTAAGTGACCTTAGCTCAAGGGGAATAAGGTGAAGACATGATCTTCTGAGTTCAATCTCAGCCTCCCTAACGAGACGTACAATTGTCACAACAACTGGAACTGGTCTATCAAATCCTTGACTTCGTCTAGCAACTAGTTTTATCACTTCACCCTTTACTTTCTGTTTAGCTTCGTGAAGTCATTGCTTGCCTGCTCTCATTGAATTCACTGTGTGAAGACATTCACCCCTGATTACATATTTGGCTTCACACTGTCTTCCTATTATGGTCTATCTACTTAGCTCCTATTTGTCTTCGTGCTTTCTCTGTACTGTTTCTTTGACTATGGCATGACTAGTGTAGTTTATCTTCCGCTGCATCCTGTTTAGGTGTTTCTTGACTGTCTGACTTTGAAGATTTTGCTTATTTCAAATGCTTTCATAAAAATCGCTTATTCACCCCCTCTAGTCGATAACTAACACTTTCAATTGGTATCAAAGCAAGGTGCTCCCTTGTTCTGTGATTCAGTTTAACCACTTGGAGTTTTAGCTATGTCGATTGCAGGTATAATCAAGGTCTCCGCTGCGTGCCCCGTCTTCGATGGCACTAATGACCCCTACTGGAAGAATAAGATGCGAATGCATCTTGAAGCCATTGACAACAACCTCTGGTATGTCGTCAAGACTAGAGTTCCCAAAGTCGGTGAAGGTGTGACCGCTGATAATGTCAAGAGGTTCGTGCAACTGGATTCAACTGCCAAGAACATCATCTATGGTCATGTGACTAAAGGGTATTATGGCCGTGTGAGTGCAGTGGAACCTGTGAATCTTGTTTGGGACTGGTTGTCCAAGGTCAACAAAGGCGTCTCAACTCAGAGAGAATCAAGAATGGATGTGCTTTGCAATCTCTTCAACCGCTTCAAGAGTGTAGGAACGAAGTATGTCTACTAGAGGGGGGTGAATGGAAGTTTTAAAATTTCTTCAAAAATCTCAAAAATCTCGGAACCCAGCAGCGGAGCGAATGAAAGCCAAAATACAATGAGCTATAACTAAGCACCGAATGGAAACTAAACATGCATTGAGACAAATCACACAAAGGTTAACATATCAAATGTAAACATGGGTAGCATAGGTAACCAGTGATGCTCGATGGTGACACGATATTTGTTCAACCGGCTCGTCCTTCTGCATAAGGACTACATCTGGTTGGAGGGGTCGTGACTTAACATGGAAGATAAACTCTCTTCACCATATTCTCCTCGACAATTGGTTCGTCAACCAATGCCGATCACTCGTGGTAGATTCTTGAGGTGATCTCCGAACCTTTACAGACTTCTTCTTTGAGAACCACAATCACACTTGGTCTCTGAAGAAATTGACACCTGACCGTCTAGAGAGTTTGCAACTCTCAAGAGTAATAGGCAGAGCGTACTGGACTTAGATTCGAGTGATGCTGAGCCACTATCTAATTCTACGGCTCTAGGGGTTTTCTCTTGATGGATTTTAAACTCAAATCGCTCAGAGAGGGGGTTGCTCAACAAACTTCTCAGAATCAAACGGAGCAGCCGGCCGACAAAGCCGACGCAGGGTGGATATTTATAGCTGCACCTTCCCGGATGGGAAATTGCCATTTTGGACACGCGGTCCAGCCAATGGCCAACTGACACGTTTACAATGGTTGGATTTTGTAGCAACGGTAACATTACTTGAGGAACAAGTAATGCTAACTCTTCGGTCAGAGACAGGTCTCACGCAGCGAAGAAGATCATAGTCTCTTGCTGGCAAGTATTTTCTCGGAACACAAAGAGATTTCTCTCACAACTTTCATAAGATTTGGGTTTAGCATCAGAGAATCAAAGTTTCGAATGCTACACCCCTCTTAATAGTACGGTGGTCCTATGACTCAGTAAAGAGAAGAATAAGAACGGAATAAATGCTACATCTTCACTTCATCTACATTCTCCTCGCACACGGTCATTTTCCTCGGGTAGAAACCGAACCAATTGATTCGCTTCAACAATTTTGAGGGGTCACTCTTGTTACCATAATCTTTGGTGATAACCTTCACTGCACCGCAGGGAGATTATCTTCGTCATTTACATCAAACTCCTCGTGATCTCAGGGGCTTGTTACTCTGTATGCACTAGCAAACACATAAGTCCCATACTTTTTATGTCAACAAACTCCAAAACATAAGGGGCCTATCATTGCACCAACAATCTCCCCCATTTTGGACGGTTGTTGACAAAACAGATAATCATCGAAGTGAAGATAGATAATTGAAAAGTAATTCGAACAAGAGTGAATTAGCGTTACTTGGCTCGATGATGAAATAGACTCCCCCTAGATGTATGCAGGGAAATAGATAAGAGATAAAATTCTCCTGCAATTCATAGAAGTATAAAGAGGAAATTTCAATCATTCGTGATAATGATTCGCACTGATGATATATAATCCATCAAGATTGTAGTGCAATCATTCATAACTTCTGATAATAATTCCACCTGCAAAAAATGCTTTGAGAGAAATAGTGCATCAGGCGGGGTTATTAACATTACATCACAAAAGTTTTACATCATAGCATAGATAGTCTTTAGGGAAAAAGTTCCAAAACGCACGCGAAATCAAACCAACGGAAAGCAAAAAGGCAAATCTATCAAAACTCGATGTAGTTCTCCCCCTTTTTGACAACTAGTGTAAAAAAGGTGACGAATAACATGAGTGCAGAAGCGGTGAACTTGACTCACTCTGAGGCATCGCCAGAAGAACTGTCTGAGGAGGTTTCTGATTCTGAAGTAATTGGAAGATCTTCATCGTCACCAGCGGTAGATTTTCCTTCAGGAATGGAAGCTTGAGGCTGAGATGATGAAGGCACATTTTGTTCAGCCACTTGAGTCATACGTGAAAGCACATTTCTTTGGCTGGTTTTTCTGTCGGTGAGGTGGCTTCAGATTCTTCGATTATCTTGCGAAGCTTAATATGTAGTAGATCAGTGTTTTGCTCTCGAGCAAGTAAGGAAGGAGTACTGCAAGATTGATAGTCTTTAACTAAGTGGCCTTTGTCAATGTACTCATGGAGCTCTTCGAGATCAGCGTCGAGGAGTTGCTTCTTGGTGAAGAAGTTGCAACGTAATTTCCAGAGCCGTTTCTTGTTATCATCAGCAATCAGATGTGTAATTCTTGTTCATTTGTTGATGGCATTCAGCTCGGCGGCAAGGTGTTCTTTCTCTCGCTGATCTTCAACAATGTGTTTAAGCAATAATTGTTGCGTGTGCAAACTGATGAGTAATCATTCGGTCGCACTGAGGCAGATGTGGCCCATCGAATCCTTTGTGATAATCTCGAGGGCTTGACTCGGGCGATTTACCTGAAGAAATATCTTGCATGACTTGCAAGGTGTCCCGAACTAGAGGAATAAAGCTTTTATGGCTAGCCTTGGCCAAATATTCGGTCTTCATGGAGTAATCAACGACTTTCTGAATCCATGGGGCATAGACTTTGAGGGTTTTCAGATACTTAGCAGAATCTTTCAATATGCGCAGAAACATGTCCTCAACATCAAAGACATATCTCTTGGAGATGGCTTATATTGCATTTCGAAGAACATCTGAGATTGTACCGCTCAGTATTCATCCCAGCCAGAGGGCAGATTGTATAAGTGAGCATATGATAGAGAGTTTGATTCTCGAAGGTTAAGTGCTCTGTCTTGGGAGGACCATTATAGTCACGAATCTTTTCCTTGTCCATGGTGCATCGAAACATATCATCTGAAATGGTGTCGACGTTGTGCACTCATATTTCATTTTTACAATGCTCAAAACAAGGGAAATGAAAGTGTGAAAAAAATCCCTAGAGGTGCACTTGATACATTTTCCTTCAGTCATCTAGTCCATAGTCCATTTGGAACTGTCAGATTCATCACCGGAGATGTATAAGGTTGCATAGAACTGAATAATAATCTCTTGGTTCCATGGATGTTCGAATGCAAACACACTGGTGAGGCAGGAATCTTCCATATCTTGCAACAGCTGATCAAAACAACCAACACCCTTCATAGCAGTGATATTCGGAAATTTATGAGGGAATATCTTCTTGCTGTCATAGAGAATTCGAGAATAATATTCTTGGGTCCAGAAACGAGGCGATTCATATGTATGTGGCCCATTCTAAGGACTTTCTTGGAAGAATTGAGGGTGCATATTCTGATTGAATAGCGGTCCCTTGGTACCAACACCAGTGTTAGGATCGAGAGTATATCGACCAGAGGGCGGGGAGGGGGTGAATGGGAGATTCAATATTTCTTTCAGAAGTTTTGAAACTTATCCCAATTACAGTAGCGAAATAGAGTATTAAAGGAAATAAACTAGATCAATTTTCTTTGTTAGAGGCATATACAGCGATGTAAGCATTGATAACAGCACAAGCTTGGGAAATTGCAGGTTTAACTTCAATGAGAGTAATACAACATGCAAACAGATGTAGTAGAATGAGACACAACATGGTACACACTGAAACAAAAGATTATGGAATGATTTCAAAAGTGAATCCGAGGAATATGATGATAACAAATGAATATAGGCGATGAGGATGAAACAGGATGAACACAGATTCACAAGATGATGACAATATAATGAAATTATCACACAAACTGCCGGCACAGAGCATGAATATAAACTGCTGAAGGAAATGCAGTAGAGTAGATTGAACACGTGGTGCTCGATGGCGACATAGAGATTTGGTAGACTAGTTCACCCTTCTGCCAAAGGGCTATGTGTGGTTGGAGGGGCTGTGACTTAACATAGAAGATAAACTCTCTTCACCATATTCTCCTTCAACGCAGAGCTGATCAGACTCAGGTTGATTTCACTCGTGGTAGATCCTTGTCGGTGATCTCTAAACCTTCGGCCGACCTTCGCGAACCACAATCACTCTTGGTTGCTGAAGATCAGGCTCAGTGAAGACAACAACTCTTCAACGCTTGAGCCGAAACCTATCCGTCTAGAGAGTGCACAACTCTCAAGAGTAATAGGTAAAAGAACTCTCACTCAGAACTACTGTGATGCTAAACGACTATCTAAGTTTGGGCTCTTGTTTTTTCTTTCTGTGGATCTTAAACTCAAATCACTCGGAGAGGGGTTGTTCAAATCAATCTTCTCAGTAATATCAAGTAGAGCAGCCACCGAACGAAGCCGGCGCGGGGTGGCTATTTATAGCCACAGCCTTCCCAGATGGGAAATGACCATTTCGGACACGAGGTCCAACCAATGGCCAACCAACACATTTGCAATGGTCGGATTTGGAGCAATGGAAACATTACTTGAGGAACAAGTAATGCTAACTCCTCAATCCAAGACAAATCTCTTGCAATGAAGTAGATCACAGTCTCTTGCTGGCAAGTATTACAGAGGTCCAATGACTCAAATGACTCAAAACAAAGAAAGAAGAACAACTAAATGAATACTACGTCTTCACTTTGTCTTCAACTTCCACCGCTGCAGTCAATTTCTTCGAATGACAGTACCGAATCAAAAGCTTTGCTTCAACAGTAAACTTTCGAGGGGTCAATTACTTCACATCAATCTTGTCGACTATATGACTTCAACACATATAGCTCGTTCTTCTCTGCAATGTAGATATACTTCGGTGGAGTTTCACGAACTCAGCATCGGAGACAACATTCTCTTTGGTTGTGTACGGAATTTTTCTCTCTGCATGCACTAGCAAACAAATCAGTCCATGCCTGTTTATGTCAACAATATCCAAAACACAAGGTAGGCAGATATTGCACCAACAATCTCCCCCTTTTTGGACGATTTTTGACAAAACAGATCACATCAAAGGATTGATAATGAATGAAATGTAATGCGAAGAATAATGAAAGTTGAGAGATAAGTACGAAGATAAATTAATCTCCCCCTTAAGATATGCTTCAAATCATGAAGAACCGGAGAGAGATGAGATTTTTCTTTGTGAGAGTGTCATTGACAAATCATCTTATACTTGACTTCTTTCAATGCACTCGACGGTGTCTGAGGTGATTCCTGTCACAAGATCTTCGAAGAGAATTAGATTTGAAATAAGCTTTGAAAGATTTGTGATGAAGGATATAACATGAGGGTTTTCTCATAACACAAATTTGATCCACATGAGATGTAGTTTTCATGCATGTTAGATTTTCGATATAATCAGAGCAAGGAAAAATAGAAGAAAATTTCTCGGATTGGATATGCTTCAGATGTGGTTTCCCTGTAATACAAAAGATAATACGAGAAATAATTGCGAGGGAAAGACACTTTTTCAGTGAATTATATGGCCTTCACATAAGGCATAATAGTTTAGTCTGACATACCCTTCGTGTAAGGTTTGATAATAAAATATAATAATCAGCGCATATCCAACCATAACAGTTAATACAATTATTACTCGAAGTACTTCTCCAACTTAGTATCATCACATGATGATTTACTGTTCTTCTTCGAGGAGCAAATATGTTTCCCTATAAGATAGATAATTATCGAAGATAATTGATACGTCTCCAAAGTATTTATAATTTTTTATTGTTCCATGCTATTATATTATCAATCTTGGATGTTTTATATGCATTTATATGCTATTTTATATGATTTTTGGGACTAACCTATTAACCTAGAGCCCAGTGACAGTTTTAGTTTTTTCCTTGTTTTTGAGCTTCGCAGAAAAGGGATATCAAACAGAGTCCAATTGACCTAAAAATCCATGGAGAATATTTTGGGAAAATATAAAAAATACTGGAACGGAAAGATTTCGGAGAAGAGTCCCGAGGCCACCACAAGGGTGGAGGGTGCGCCCTCGTCCGTGTCATCACCTCATGGGCCCTCTTGACTTGTCCCCAACGCCAGCACCTCCTATAAATCTCAAAACCTCCAGAAATAAACCTAGATCAGGAGTTCCGTCGCCGCAAGCATCTGTAGCCAAGAAAAACCAATCGGGAGCCCGTTCCGGTACCCTGCCGGAGGGGGAAACCATCACTGGTGGCCATCTTCATCATTCCGATGCTCTCCATGACGAGGATGGAGTAGTTCACCCTTGGGGCTGAGGGTATGTATGAGTAGCTATGTCTTTGATCTCTCTCTCTCTCTCTCTCTCTGTCTCTCGTGTTCTTGATTTGGCACGATCTTGATGTACCGCGAGCTTTGCTATTATAGTAGGATCTTATGATGTTTCTCCCCCTCTACCTTCTTGTAATGGATTGAGTTTTCCCTTTGAATTTACCTTATCGGATTGAGTCTTTAAGGATTTGAGAACACTTGATGTATCTCTTGCATGTGCTTATCGGTGGTGACAATGGGATATTCACGTGATCTACTTCATGTATGTTTTGGTGATCAACTTGTGGGTTCTGTGACCTTGTGAACTTATGCATAGGGGTTGGCACACGTTTTCGTCTTGACTCTCTGGTAGAAACTTTAGGGCACTCTTTGAAGTTCCTTCTATTGGTTTGAATAGATGAATATGAGATTGTGTGATGCATATCGTATCAAACCCGCGGATACTTGTGGTGACATTGGAGTATCTAGGTGACATTAGGGCTTTGGTTGATGTGTGTCTTAAGGTGTTATTTTAGTACGAACTCTAGGGCTGTTTGTGACACTTATAGGAATAGCCCAATAGATCGGTCAGAAAGAATAACTTTGAGGTGGTTTCGTACGCTACAATAATATCTTCGTTTATTCTCTGCTATTAGTGACTTTGGAGTGACTCTTTGTTGCATGTTGAGGGATTGTTATATGATCTAATTATGTTATCATTCTTGAGAGAACTTGCACTAGTGAAAGTATGAACCTTTGGCCTTGTTTCTAAGCATTGCAATACCGTTTTCTCTCACTTTAGTTCCTAGTTACCTAGCTGTTTTATATTTTCAGATTACAAAAACCTATATCTACTATCAATATTGCACTTGTATCACCATCTCTTCGCCGAACTAGCGCACCTATACAATTTATCATTGTATTGGGTGTGTTGGGGACACAAGAGACTCTTTGTTATTTGATTGCAAGGTTGTTTGAGAGAGACCATCTTCATCCTACGCCTCCCACGGATTGATAAACCTTAGGTCATCCACTTGAGGGAAATTTGCTACTGTCCTACAAAACTCTACGCTTGGAGGCCCAACACGAGTCTACAAGAAGAAGGTTGCATAGTAGACCACAAGCTCTTTTCTGGCGCCGTTGCTGGGGAGGTTAGTGCTTGAAGGTATATCTTTAGATCTTGCAATCGAATCTTTAATTTTCTTGTTTTATCACTAGTTTAGTCTATAAAAGAAAACTAATTTTTTTTGGAATTGAGGTTGCCTCATATGCTTCACATTTTTAATGGCTTTCGCGAAAATAATGGAAAGGAAAATTGTGCTCAAGTGTTAGAATAAGAAGTCTAAAAAATGTTTGGCACTAAATCTTTATATGATGAGCATGATTGCAATGTTGTTGGTATGAATTCTTTGAATATCCATGATGTTAATGCTATGCAAACCCACAAGCTTGGGGATGCTATGTTTGATATAGATGATACCCCCCAAGTTTTGATGAGCAAATTTACTATGATTAAAGCATGCCTCCCATTTATGATGATTATGTTGATGAAAGTGGATTTGGAGAGGTCATGACTTTATTTAATGACGATTCCACTATCTCGGAAGAGGTTCCAATTGATTATGAGAACAAAGTTGCTATCTATGATGATTATTGTGATGACATGTATGCTATAAAGAATAATGATAACCATGAAACTTGTCATCATGATTTTAATCTTCAATTGGATCATGCCTCACATGATAGTTATTTTGTTGAGTTTGCTCTCACTTTGCTTATGTGGTGACTAGTAAAATTTCTATGCTTGTAGATCATGAAAATAATGATTTATATGATGGTTATATTGTTGAACTCATTCATGATGCTACTGAAAATTATTATGAGGGAGGAATATATGCTTGTAGGAATTGCAATAATATCAAGTTTCCTCTCTATGTGTTGAAAATCTTGAAGGTATGCTAGTTGATTCTTGCTCCCATAAATTGTTTGCTTACAAAATCCCTATGCATAGGAAGTGGGTTAGACTTAAATGTGCTAGTTGTGACGCCCCCGATTCAATCATACACTAATCATACACGCAAACGTGTACGATTAAGATCAGGGAATCACGGGAAGATATCACAACACAACTCTAAAAATAAAATAAGTCATACAAGCATCATATTACAAGCCAGGGGCCTCGAGGGCTCGAATACAAGAGCTCGATCATAGACGAATCAGCGGAAGCAACGATATCTGAGTACAGACATAAGTTAAACAAGTTTCCATAAGATGGCTAGCACAAACTGGGAAACATATCGAAAGAGGCGCATGCCTCCTGCCTGGGATCCTCCTAAACTACTCGTGGTCGTCGTCCGTGGCCTGCACGTAGTAGTAGTAGGCACCTCCAGTGTAGTAGGAGTCGTCGTCGATGGTGGCGTCTGGCTCCTGGGATCCATCATCTAGTTGCGACAACTAGGAAGAAAGAAAAGGGGGAAAAATGGGGAGCAAAGCAACCGTGAGTACTCATCCAAAGTACTCGCAAGCAAGGAACTACACTACATATGCATTGGTATCAATGAAAGGGGTAGTATGTGTGGACTGAACTACAGAATGCCAGAATAAGAGGGGGATAGCTAGTCCTATTGAAGACTACGGTTCTGACAGCCTCCATCTTGAAGCAGTAGAAGAGAATAGATGGTAAGTTAACCAAGTATCAACGCATAGCATAATCCTACCCGGCGATCCTCCCCTCACCGCCCTGTGAGAGAGAGATCACCGGGTTGTATCTGGCACTTGGAAGGGTGTATTTTATTAAGTATCCGGTTCTATTTGTCATAAGGTCAAGGTACAACTCCGGGTCGTCCTTTTACCAAGGGACATGACTATTCGAATAGATAAACTGCCCTACAGGGGTGCACCACATTACCCAACACGCTCGATCCCTCTGGCCGGGCACACTTTTCTGGGCCATGTCCGGCCTCGGAAGATCAACACGTTGCAGCCCCACCTAGGCACAACAGAGAGGTCAGCACGCCGGTCTAAATCCCATGTGCGCAGGGGTCTGGGCCTATCACCCATTGCACACCTGCATGTTGCGAGGGCGGCCGAAACTAGACCTAGCCTCCCTAATACAAGAGCAGGTGTTACAGTCCAATTCGGCACGCGTCGCTCAGTCGCTGACATCAAGAAGGCTTCGGCTGATACCACGACGTCGAGTGCCCAAAACTGTTCCCGCGTAGTTGGTTAGTGTGTATAGGCCAGTGGCTAGATTCAGATCAAATACCAAGATCTCGTTAAGTGTGTTAATTGAATTAACCGCGGATGCCGACCAGGGCCAGGCCCAGCTCTCTCCTAGGTGGTCTCAACCTACCCTGTCGCTCCGCCACAAAGATCCACTCAGAGGGCCGTCGGGACAAACGTCCTTTCGGTCCCAATCCGTGAATCACTCGCGGGTACTCTACGAGCTGACCCGACTTTAGTCACCACAAGTATCATATATTATGTATATAGGTATATACCCATGATCACCTCCCGAGTGATCACGGCCCAATAGTATATCATGGCAGACGGACAAGAATGTAGGGCCACTGATGGAATACTAGCATCCTATACTAAGCATTTAGGGTTGCAGGTAAAGGTAACAACAGTAGTAGCAAAGTCATGCTATGCATCAGGATAGGATTAACGGAAAGCGGTAACATGCTACACTACTCTAATGCAAGCAGTAGATAGAAGAATAGGCGATATCTGGTGACCAGGGGGGGCTTGCCTGGTTGCTCTGGAAAGAAGGAGGGGTCGTCAACACCATAGTCATACTGGGTAGCAGCGACGTCGGTCTCGGTGTCTAGCGAGAGAATAGGGGGAAGAAACAATATATAATGCAAACATATGCATGACGATGCATGACATGACAATGAGCGTTGCTAGGTGTGCCCTAACTCGGTAGTAGGTGATACCGACGAAGGGGGAAACATCCGGGGAAGTATTCCCGGTGTTTTGCGTTTTCGGATAGACGAACCGAAGCGGAAAAGTTGCATGTTTGCTATGCTAGGTATGTGTGGCGGACGAACGGGCTACGTATCCGGATTCGTCTCGTCATTCTGAGCAACTTTCATGTACAAAGTATTTTCATCCAAGTTACGGATTATTTCCTATGTTCTTATAAAGTTTTAATCATTTTCTGAATTTATTTATCTATTTAATTCTAACATTATCCAGAATAGTGTCTGCTGATGTCATCATGAGGCAATGCTGAGGTCATGAGTCAACAGTGCGGTTGACTGGGTCAAATCTGACCCGTGGGTCCAGTAGGACCCACATGTCATTGACTGGGGCCTGCCCAGTCAGCATAGTTGACCGGGTCAACTGGGGCCAGGTGTCAGTGGCTGAGCGGTGGGACCCGCGGCGCCACATCGGCGCCGAGTCAGCTCGGCCACCGGAGTGCGCCGGCGAGCCCAGACGTGGTGTTGAGCTCCGGTGAGCCCGAAAATGGGCTATAGTGGACCAAAATAGGCACAACCAGGCTCTCTGGAACGGCCTCTTCGTGCCGCGTCCGATGGAGGGGAGCACAACGGCGGGGGTGGCCGGAATGGTCGCCGGCGACGACGTCGGGCGGACGCCGAGGCTCGGCGAGTTCAAAGGCGGGGCTGCGGGGCACGGTTCGTCGCGGGGCTGGGTGCGTTCGAACGCAAAGACGAAGCCACGTCGAACGACATCGGCGGGAGTGGCTGAGGCGACCGGGAACGTCGACAGCGACTACCGCGGGCGGCGCCGGACTTCGGGCGAAGGTGGTTTTGGCGCTACGGGGGACGGAGAGCGACACGGTCGGTGGTGTTCGAGCGGCCAGTCGATGTTGCGTCGAACACTAGTGATACCGTGGCCAGAGATGACGTGTAGCGACGGCGGCGAGCGGTGTGGCAGACGCCGGCGTTCGGCCGCGAGAGGGAACGACGATGCGGCGCGTTAGCAAGCACTCAAAATGGCTAGGAGGCCTTTACGTGCGCGTGTGAGCACAACGGGCACGAGCCCGGGACCAAATGGTCACCGGATGGCGCCAGCGATGAGCGCGGGCGGCGACGCGCTCGGGCATGTTGGGGGCGACACGTACAACTTGCAAACGACGTCAAGAGAGAGAGAGAGAGATGGGAGGAAGTAGGGGCTCACCGAGCGGCACACATGGTGGCCCTTGGGGGTTTAGTAGCAGCAGAGGGCGTCGCCGGAGTTGGTGAAGAACGGCGGCGAGGCGGAGGAAGAAGACATCCTCGTCCACGATGCTACGACGACGCAGAGCTCGAATCAATGGTCGAGGACGATGAGGCAGGTGACGAGGGAGACTGGTGACACGTTGGCGCGGTGCGGGGAGGACGGCGACCACAGCTACGTGATGGCCATGGCCATGGGAGCGCTCGGACGGGGGCAGAGCTAAGGAGCGAGCGAGAGGCGGAGATCTGGGAGGAGAGCGGGGGAGGTGAGTGGGAGAGGGAACCGAGGAGGCAGGGGCATGGCGGCTTTATCCCATCGGCGGGGATGGCAAGGTGGTGCGATGGGGACGCGCCTTGTTCATGGCACGGTCGGAGGAACAGCGTGCGGGGAAGGAGGCAACAAGGGGGAACGGCGGAGTGGGCTGGCCCGGATGGGCCGGTTGGGCTGGGCGGCTGTTGGCTAGCTGGGCCATTTGTCCTAGGGGGTTTGGGGGTTTCTTTTTCTCTTTATTTTTGTTAGCTTTGTTTTTCTGTTTTTGTTCTTTTCCCTTTTTCTGTTTTACTTAGTTTAGAGCCTTTTAGCATTTTCTAAACATGTGTTTTCTTCACTATAATTACCTATGTAATATTTGGCACAAACCGAACATTTTTGTTTTAATGTTTGAAAACTTTTGTTGTTTGCCATATTTTGAATTTGATTTTTGAACCGGTTTTGAACTAACGACAGATTAGCAACAGTAACGGAGGTGACATGGCATCATTAGCAGAGTTTCACTGTAGCTTAATTATCCGGGCGTTACAAATCTCCTCCACTACAGGAAATCTCATCCCGAGATTTAGGAGGTATAAGGAAACAATGTGGGGTATTCATCACGCAGGCGATCCTCGCGTTCCCAAGTGGCTTCATCTTCAGAATGGTGCGACCACTGGACCTTGAGGAACTTGATCGCCTTCTGACGTGTGCGGCGTGCAGCTTGGTCGAGAATGTGGACCAAATGCTCTTTATAGGAGAGGTCATGCTGCAACTCGAGCTCTTCATGTTCCACCGGTCAGATTGGGTCCTTGAAGCAGCGGCAGAGTTGTGACACGTGGAAGACATCGTTAACCTGAGAAAGGTTTGACGGAAGCTCCAGTTGGTATGCCACTTTTCCACGCCTTTCGAGAATAGTGAATGGACCAATATAGCGAGGAGATAGCTTGCCCTTGGTCCCGAAGTGGTGAGCACACTTCATTGGTGTAACTCGAAGATAAGCCTTTTCGCCAGGTTGATAGACCATGTCTTTGTGATGACGGTCATACTGACTTTTCTGACGTGACTGAGCAGTCTTGAGATTCTCGCGAATAATGCAGACTTGTTCTTCGGCATGTTGGATAATATCTGGACCGAAGAGTGGACGTTCCCCAGTTTCTGACCAGTTCAGAGGGGTTCGACACTTTCGTCCGTATAGCACTTCGAAGGGGGCCATCTTCAGACTAGCTTGATAGCTATTATTATAAGAGAACTCGGCATACGGGAGAGATTCCTCCCATTTCTTGCTGAAGGAAATAACACAAGCTCGAAGCATGTCTTTGAGAACTTGGTTGGCACGTTCAACTTGCCCTTGCGACTGAGGGTGAAATGCAGTACTGAGTGACAGATGAGTTCCCATAGCTTCTTGGAAACTTGCCCAGAATCTTGAAGTGAATAAGCTGCCACAGTCTAAACTGATAACCAGTGGAATACTGTGAAGTGAAACAATTCTAGACATGTAGAGAGTTGCAAGCTGACTAGCAGTGATCATTTCTTTGACAGCCAGAAAATGTGCAACTTTAGAAAGCCGGCCAATGACGACAAGAATAGCATCATTACCTTTCTGCAATTTGGGAAATCCAGTGACGAAGTCCATTTCAACATGGTCCCATTTCCATTCAGGAATTGAGATAGGTTGTAGAGTTCTAGCAGACCTTTGATGCTCAGCTTTGATTTGACGACAAACGTCACACTCAGCAACATAACAAGCAATGTCTTGCTTCCTATTAGACCACCGGAATCTCTGACGGATGTCTTGGTACATCTTTGTACTACCAGGATGGATAGACAGAGGCATATCATGTGCTTCTTTCATAACCTCCTATGTCATATCATGGTTTTCCTCTGAACATGGCACCACTAGGCGGCCTTTGAAGTACAAGATGTCATCATCAGCAATAGTGAAGAACGAGGGCCTTCCTTCAGCGAGGTAGCACTTAATCTTGTGGGCTTGAGAGTCATAATTCTGTAGCATTTTTATGCTTTCCACAAGATCAGGTTTAACAACCAGGGTATTGAGAGAACCTTGGGAAACAACATGGAGGTTCATCTTGCGGCACTCGGGGGGAGGGGGAGCGAGTGCACCTGGAGGAACTATATGGAGGTTCAGCTTTCTGAATTCTTCAACAAGCTAGGGTTGAACTTTGTGAATCTGGAGGTGGTTGCAGTAAGACTTGCGGCTCAAGTTTTGATGTACTACAGAATAAAGAGTGGCAAGAGCCTAAGATTGGGGATGCCTAAGGAACTCCAAGGTAATATTCAAGGACAACAAAGAGCCTAAGCTTGGGGATGCCCTGGATGGCATCCCCTCTTTCGTCTTCGTTCATCGGTAACCTTCCTTGGAGCTATATTTTTATTCACCACATGATATGTGTTTTGCTTGGAGCGTCAGTTTCTTTTATTAGGATTTTCTTATTGTTATTTATAGTAATGTTTTGCATCTTTTAGTTCAATAAAAAGGTCAAGTGTAGCCTTTACCATGCTTATTTTGCAAGTCTATACGTTGTTGTTTTAAAAATAGACAGTTTGCTGTTATGTTTTGAATATTGGTGAATAGTAAGAACATGATAAAATCATGAAATTTTTACACAATGAGTAACAACAAATTATCTACAATGTGGTAATTTTTCAGAATTTTTGGAGTTAAGGAAGTATGATTCCTCTTGCATCCATTACAGACTGTTCTGTTTAGATAGATTGCTGTTATGTTTTCTTGTTTGCATATGTTTGCTTGTTTAATGATTCTATTTGAGGATAGGAGTATTAAATATGCAGAGGTATTTAGTATTCAATGTCAAATAATAATTTTAGTGATTTTGCACAATAGAGAATGATAAGGTTTTGCATGGATTTATGCTAACCTATCTCACGAGTTCTTCTTGAGTTTTGTGTGGATGAAGTTTTTAAGATTTAGGGAAACCGCGATATGAAAGGAATTAAGGAGACACAAAATCTCAAGACTGGGGATGCCCAAGGCATCCCTACTCAATATTTCAAGAAGTCTCAAGCATCTAAGCTTGGGGATGCCTCAGTAGGCATCCCACCTTTCTTCTTCAACAATGATCGGTCAGTTTTGGTTGAGCCTAAGTTTTTGCTTGTTCACATGATATGTGCTATCCTTGCAATGTCATTTTATTTTGTTTTTCTTGCTGTTTGAATAAATTATTTAAGATCTGAAATTGTATTTATGAGGGAGAGTCCTCACGTAGCTAAATAATTATTCAACTACTCATTGATCTTCACTTATATCTTTTGGAGTAGTTTGTCATTTGCTCTAGTGCTTCACTTATATCTTTTTAGAGCATGACAGTGGTTTTATTTTGAAGAAATTGATGAACTCTAATGCTTCACTTATATCATTTTGAGAGTCTCTAAACAACATGGTAATTTTCTTAGGTTATGAATTTAGTCCTAATATGATAGGCATCCAAGAGGGATATAATAAAAACTTTCATATAAAGTGCATTGAATACTATGAGAAGTTTGATTCCTTGTGATTGTTTTGAGATATAAAGATGGTGATATTAGAGTCATGCTAGAGAGTAATTGTGGATTGTAGAAATACTTGTGTTAAAGTTTGTGATTCCCGTAGCATGCACGTATGGTGAACCGTTATGTGAGGAAGTCGGAGCATGATTTATTTATTGATCGTCTTCCTTATGATTGGCGGTCGGGGATGTGCGATGGTCATTTCCTACCAATCTACCCCCCTAGGAGCATCCACGTAGTACTTTGTTTCGATGACTAATAGATTTTTTCAATAATTATGTGAGTTCTTTATGACTAATGTTGAGTCCATGGATTATACGCACTCTCACCCTTCCACCATTGCTAGCCTCTCTTGTGCCGCACAACTTTCGCCGTTACCATACACCCACCATATACCATCCTCAAAACAACCACCATACCTACCTATTATGGCATTTCCATAGCCATTCCGAGGTATATTGCCATGCAACTTCCACCGTTCCATTTATTATGACACGTTCCATCATTGTCATATTGCTTTGCATGATCGTGTAGTTGACATCGTATTTTTGGCAAAGCCACCATTCATAATTCTTTCATACATGTCACTCTTGATTCATTGCACATCCCGGTACATCACCGGAGGCATTCATATAGAGTCATATTTTGTTCTAAGTATCGAGTTGTAATTCTTGAGTTGTAAGTAAATAGAAGTGTGATGCTCATCATTTTTAGAGCATTGTCCCAGTGAGGAAAGGATGATGGAGACTATGATTCTCCCACAAGTTGGGATGAGACTCCAGATGAAAAAGGAGGCCAAAAAAAGAGAGAGCAAAAAAATGAGAGAAAAGAGAGAAGGGATAATGCTACTATTCTTTTACCACACTCGTGCTTCAAAGTAGCACCATGATCTTCATGATAGAGAGTCTCCTATGTTTTCACTTTCATATACTAGTGGGAATTTTTCATTATAGAACTTGGCTTGTATATTCCAATGACGGACTTCCTCAAATTGCCCTAGGTCTTCGTGAGGAAGCGAGTTGGATGCACACCCACTTAGTTTCTTTTTGAGCTTTCATAAACTTATACTCCCTCCGTCCCAAAATTCTTGTCTTACATCTGTCTAGATGCAGATGTATCTAATACTAAAATGTGACTTGATACATCCGTATCTAGACAAATCTAAGACAAGAATTTTGGGACAGAGGGAGTAGCTCTAGTGCATCCGTTGCATGGCAATCCCTACTCACTCACATTGATATCTATTGATGGGAATCTCCATAGCTCGTTGATACGCCTAGTTGATGTGAGACTATATCCCTCTCCTTTTGTCTTCTCCACTACCACCATATTCTATTCCACCTATAGTGCTATGTCCATGGCTCATGCTCATGTATTGCGTGAAAGTTGAAAAAGTATGAGAACATCAAAAGTATGAAACAATTGCTTGTCTTGTCATCGGGGTTGTGCATGATTTAAATATTTTGTGTGATGAAGATGGAGCATAGCCACACCATATGATTTTTTAGGGATATAGCTTTCTTTGGCCATGTTATTTTGAGCAGACATAATTGCCTTGTTAATATGCTTGAAGTATTATTGTTTTTATGTCAATATTAAACTTTTGTTTTGAATCGTATGTATCTGAATATTCATGCCATAATAAAGAAAATTACATGAATAAATATGTTAGGTAGCATTCCACATCAAAAGTTCTGTTTTTATCATTTACCTACTCGAGGACGAGCAGGAATTAAGCTTGGGGATACTTGATATGTCTCCAACATAGCTATAATTTTTTTATTATTCAATGCTATTATATTATCAATCTTGGATGTTTTATATGCTATTTTATATGATTTTTGGGACTAACCTATTAACCTAGAGCCTAGTGCCAGTTTCTGTTTTTCCTTGTTTTGAGCTTCGTAGAAAAGGAATATCAAACGGAGTCCAATTGACCTGAAAATCCACGGGGAATATTTTTGGTAAATATAAAAAAATACTAGAATGAAAAGATTTCGGAGAAGAGTCCCGAGGCCCTACAAGGGTGGAGCCGCCTAGGGCGCCCCGGTCCTTGTCGTCGCCTCGTGGGCCCCCTTGACTTGTCCCCGATGCCAACACCTCCTATAAATCCCAGAACCTCTAGAAATAAACCTAGATCAGGAGTTCCGCCACCGCAAGCCTCTGTAGCCACGGAAAACCAATCGGGAGCCTGTTCCGGCACCCTGCCGGAGGGGGAAACCATCACCGGTGGCAATCTTCATCATGAGGAAGGAGTAGTTTACGCTCAGGGCTGAGGGTATGTACCAGTAGCTATGTGTTTGATCTCTCTCTCTCGCTCTCTCTCTCTCGTGTTCTTGATTTGACACGATCTTGATGTACCGCGAGCTTTGCTATTATAGTTGGATCTTATGACGTTTCTCCCCCTCTACCTTCTTGTAATGGATTGAGTTTTCCCTTTGAAGTTATCGTATCGGATTGAGTCTTTAAGGATTTGAGAACACTTGATGTATGTCTTGCATGTGCTTATCTATGGTGACAATGGGATATTCATGTGATCTTCTTATGTATGTTTTGGTGATCAACTTGCGGGTTCTATGACCTTGTGAACTTATGCATAAGGGTTGGCACACGTTTTCGTCTTGACTCTCCGGTAGAAACTTTGGGGCACTCTTTGAAGTTCTTTGTGTTGGTTTGAATAGATGAATCTGAGATTGTGTGATGCATATCGTATAATCAAACCCACGGATACTTGTGGTGACATTGGAGTATCTAGGTGACATTAGGGTTTTGGTTGATGTGTGTCTTAAGGTGTTATTTTAGTACGCACTCTAGGGCTGTTTGTGATATTTATAGGAATAACCCAGTAGATCGATCAGAAAGAATAACTTTGAGGTGGTTTCATACCCTACAATAATCTCTTAGTTTATTCTCTGCTATTAGTGACTTTGGAGTGACTCATTGTGGCACATTGAGGGATTTTTATATGATCTAATTATGTTATCATTGTTGAGAGAACTTGCACTAGTGAAAGTATGAACCTTAGGCCTTGTTTCTAAGCATTGCAATACCGTTTTCGCGCACTTTAGTTCCTAGTTACCTTGCTGTTTTTATATTTTCAGATTACAAAATCCTATATCTACTATCCATATTGCACTTGTATCACCATCTCTTCGCTGAACTAGTGCACCTATACAATTTACCATTGTATTGGGTGTGCTGGGGACACAAGAGACCCTTTGTTATTTGATTGCTAGGTTGTTTGAGAGAGACCATCTTCATCCTACGCCTCCCACGGATTGATAAACCTTAGGTCATCCACTTGAGGGAAATTTGCTACTGTCCTACAAAACTCTGCGCTTGGAGGCCCAACACGAGTCTATAAGAAGAAGGTTGCATAGTAGACATCAATAATCATTCACGAGAAAAACACATTCGAAGGTACCTGCAGACATATAGTGCACCGCAGGGAGATTATCTTCTTCGTTTATGATAGAGGCGAAGGTGTACCGATGTTTCGATGAGATGGAGGCTATCATTTTCTATGGGAGTCGACCTTGACGATCCGACTACGATCGTGTGAGACATCGCGCCTTAACAATCGCTAAACCAACTTCCGAGGGTTATTGACCACGTCGAAGCACGATCAACCTGACCACGAAGGTCAGTTTCTTGCGAGCAAAGGAAGAACAAGCAAGAAACTAAGATTGTGATCTGGATATTGCAAATATAAGAGGAAAGCTTTATTAATGAAGGTCGGGTTCTGTGATGCCTTTGTCTGGTCGTTGAACACAAACAAAGTACGCAAAGTTGTGCACTTGGATTTCATTTTTACCATGCTCAAAACGAGGGAAATGAAAGTGTGAAAAAAAATCCCTGGAGGTGCACTTGATACGTCTTCCTTCGGCCATGCATTCCATAATCCATTTGGTACTGTCAGATTCATCACCAGAGATGTATAAGGTTGCATAGAACTGAAGAATAATCTCCCAGTTCCATGGATGTTCGAATGCAAACACACTGGTGAGGCAGAAATCTTCCATATCTTGAAAGAGCTGAACAAAACAACCAATACGCTTGATAGAAATGATATCCGAAAATATACGAGGGAATATCTTCTTGCTATCATAGAGAATTCGAGAATAATATATGGCCTATTCTTGGGTCCAGAAATGAGGCAATTCAGATGTTTGTGGCCCATTGTAAGGACTTTGTTGGAAGAATTGAGGGTGCGTATTCCGATTGAATAGCGGTCCGTTGGCACCAGCACCAGTGTGTCGGCATTCTGGGAACGGGGGTCCCCAGACTTGCTTGTCTGTGGCCCGCGGCGTGGCTCCCCCAGCGGCCCTGTACGGACCATCTTCACCAACAAACACTCAAGACCCTCGCGAGGGGCCAAGCCTCGCGAGGCGGACGACGCAAGACCTCCTCAGGGGCGGCCTCACCAGGCCGGCTCGCGAGGGGCAGAGAGATCAAGGCAAGGGACACCTCGCGAGGTTCCTGTGATGCAAGCCATGACGACTGGAGCCAGGCGGGCGCCAGGTGGGCGCCAGCGCTGTAGTGTCCTTGTTTCCTCTTTGGTGCTAAAGAGGCAAGCGCTGGCGAGGAGTCCCGAGGCATCAAGCAAAGGTTTCCATATTGGTGCAACAAGACCAAGACCAGCAGGATAGCAGGATGAAGGCCACCGTGGAGCCCAAGACAGCGTCACCACCAGAGCCTTTGGCAGGCGAAGACTACTTTTGTCAGGATAGCTTGTACTAGCTGCCCCCCTTAAAATTGGCCGTTGTGGGATCCCTTCCCGCCTAATATTTGGGAAGAGGACCCGGGCCTCTATATATAGGACTAGCCACCACCGTAGGGAGGCAACTGATAGGATCTAACCTGAACTAGCATCTCATCTTGGACAGGATCCATTTGTAATGCCCCGGATACAACTTTCCAAATTTGTATCTCCAACTCTTGCCTTTTCCGAAGATGCGATACAAGATTTCCTTCATGGCTGGGTTTTTGTCTTTCTTTTGCATTTTGTTCATGTCATGCATTTCATATCATGTCATCATGTGCATCGCATTTGCATTCGTGTTCGTCTCATGCATTTGAGCTTTTTCCCCGTTGTCCGTTTCACAATCCGACACTCCCTCATGCACCTGGCGCACCCCTCTTGTCTCTTTTCGTGGGCGGGAGAAAAACATTCTCGGAATGGCCCGAGATTTGCCAAGTGGCCTTGGTGTATCACCGGTAGACCGCCTGACAAATTTCGTTCCATTTGGAGGCCGTTTGATTCTCCAACAATTAACCGGGTAACCGCAAAGACCTCTTGTGTGTTGCAGCCCAACACCCTTTCAAAACGGCTCAAGAACCCATCTAAACCACTTCCATGTCCTCCATCGTCGGATCACGATCGTGTGGGCGGAAACTACACCTCATTTGGACATTCCTACCTCCCTCTACCTATAAATATGTGTCTCCCTCCGAAAATTCGCGGTCTAACCCTAGTCATCTTCCTCCTCGCGCCGCCGGACATGTCCACCCTCACGCCCGGACATGTCCGCCACTGCCCCATGCCCAATCCGGAGCCGCCACTTGTCGCCGCCGCCTCCCACCACCACACGGCCTCCTCGCCACTGCTCCATGGCCGGCCTCCTCGCCGGAGACGCCGCCCGCGCTGCCCTTGCGCCACCGATGATGGTCCCGCTTCCTCGCCCGTGCGACCGCTTCCGTGCCTGACACCGCTGGCCGCCGTGAGTCCTCCTCCCTCGCCATCGTCCTCCGCGCCGTGCCTCGAGCTCCGCCGCCTCGCCGGAGTTCCCGCATCGCCGGAATCCGCCCCGGAGTCTGCCGGAGCTCTCTCCGGCCAGATCCACCCCGGGTGGATGAGATCCACCGGGTTATCCATCCAAACGCCACAGATCCGACCCGCACCGATCCATCCCGCATCACCCCGTCCAACTTCTAGGAGGGTAAAATTCCACCAAGTCCTTGAACTCCCTAATATTTTTGTGCACTTCTTCATCATGCCATATCTACATGCTCGGTGATCCATTTTGTGCATATGATATATCGAATTGTTCGTCTCATTGAGCTCTCCATGCCAGTAGCATTTCCATGCATGTTCATGTTCATTATGAAGCCTTTTTCATTGATGCAAGAGTGCTATAAAATGTTAGGAGCTGGTACTTATCAGATCATGGCGATTTATCATTTTTGTTGCATTTGATGTGTGCATCATATGGGCATGAGGTCTACATGTGTTTTGAACTACATCATGCCATCTTTACAGAGGTGCTTGTATTGTATTTTTGTGATCAATGTGGTGACTAGCACAAGCATGCAAAGTAGCCTCCGCAATGTTGCTGTTTTCAGGGACTTAGGATTTTGCTAAGTCTTTTCCTGCTGTTATTTTGATGCCATGTAAACTTGATGCTACAGTATGATCCATGCTTCTTTTGAGATACTTCAGTAAGGATGTTTTGAACATGTGGTTATGCTCTATCCATCCATGCCCCTGTTTGAAATTATGGAGTGCTCTAGCATGTCTTGTGCTTGCTCTACTTTTGCTATAAAATGTTCATGGCAGATTGTTAACATGTTAATCAATTTTGCCATGCTTGTTGTTAGTGATACATGCATCCTATGAACTTGCTCTTGCTATGGTTAGCTTCATGAACATGTAATATTACTATTGTTATGCTTGTATTGTCATGAAATACTTTGTGGTGAGTTGCATGAGCTCACAAAGTTGCTATCATAATTCTGTTTATGCCATGCTCTGTTTTCTGCTAAGTCTGAAACTATTAATAAAACTTGCTGTGTTTACATGTGTGCCATCATATCTTATGTGCCTTTTTGGATCATGATCAGTAAGGGACTTTTGTTCTACGCTTTTAGTATAATCATGCCATGCCTTTGTTTGCTATGATATATTCCTGTAGCAAGTTTTTTGCTAGCTCTAAACATGGCTTCCTGATGTTATTTCTGGCATGTTAGTATTTTCACTAAGTCTGTGAAGCTGATATCTTTTGCACTTTTGCCATGCTTGTTTGAACCTTATCTTGTGTGATTTAGCCGTAGCTCAGTGTTCATGTTTTGTCAAGTATCTTGTGTACCTCACTTCCATATGTTTTGTTGCTATGTTGGAGTGCAGTAGCTTAGTTTCTTGTTGCATTCTAATTGGCATCGTGCTGTTAATCGCAGTTTTGCACCATCCTTGTTTTGCTTGCCATTTGCAAACCGTGCATCCGTTTCCGGTGATCTTTATATCGATTTCACCCGAAATCATCTCATATTTCCAGCGGCATACTTGGTTTGCCAATTTGATGCCTTGATCATTCTTTCCCTTCCAGAGCACTCATATGCATTGCATATCATGTCTTGCATATCATGCCATGTATTGCATCATGTTGATTGTGCATTGCACCGTGATTGATTGTTGGCACTTTGCTTGTGTTCTTGCTTTGGGTAGAGCCGGGAGATGAGTACGTGTCCGAGGAACCTGTTGAGTACGCTTACGAGGATCAAGCTTTCGACGACTCTGAGAACTTTGTAGGCAAGATGACCATACCCTCGAAATCACTTCTATCTTTGCTTGCTAGTTGCTCGCTCTATTGCTATGCTGCGCTACCTACCACTTGCTTTATCGTGCCTCCCATATTGCCATGTCAAGCCTCTAACCCACTTTTCCTAGCAAACTATTGTTTGGATATGATACCGCTTTTGCTCAGCCCCTCTTATAGCATTGCTAGTAGCAGGTGAAGATGAAGTTTGTTCCATGTTGGAACATGGATATGTTGGGATATCACAATATCTCTTATTTAATTAATGCATCTATATACTTGGTAAAGGGTGGAAGGCTCTGCCTTATGCCTGGTGTTTTGTTCCACTCTTGCCGCCCTCGTCTCCGTCATACCGGTGTTATGTTCCTTGATTTTGTGTTCCTTACGCGGTTGGGTGTTATGGGAACCCCTTGACAGTTCGCTTTGAATAAAACTCCTCCAGCAAGGCCCAACCTTGGTTTTACCATTTGCCTCACCACCACCTATACTTTTCCCTTGGGAGTCGCGCTCCCGAGGGTCATCTTTATATTAACCCCCCGGGCCAGCGCTTCTCTAAGTGTTGGTCCGAACTAGAGCCCCTTGCAGCGCCACCTCGGGGAAACTTGAGGGATGGTTTTAGTTGTACGGATTGCTCATCCGGTGTGCCCTGAGAATGAGATATGTGCAGCTCCTATCGGGATTTGTCGGCACATTCGGGCGGCTTTGCTGGTCTTGTTTTACCATTGTCGAAATGTCTTGTAACCGGGATTCCGAGACTGATCGGGTCTTCCCGGGAGAAGGAATATCCTTCGTTGACCGTGCGAGCTTGTGATGGGCTAAGATGGGACACCCCTGCAGGGTTTGAACTTTCGAAAGCCGTGCCCGCGGTTATGTGGCAGATGGGAATTTGTTAAAATCCGGTTGTAGAGAACTTGACACTTAACTTAATTAAAATGAATCAACCGCGTGTGTGACCGTGATGGTCTCTTCTCGGCGGAGTCCGGGAAGTGAACACAGTCTTGTGTTATGCTTGAACGTAAGTAGTTTCAGGATCACTTCTTGATCACTTCTAGCTTCTCGACCGTTGCATTGCTTCTCTTCTCGCTCTTATTTGCGTAAGTTAGCCACCATATATGCTTAGTGCTTGCTGCAGCTCCACCTCACTACCCTTTCCTACCCATAAGCTTAAATAGTCTTGATCTCGCGGGTGTGAGATTGCTGAGTCCTCATGACTCATAGATACTTCCAAATAGTTGCAGGTGCCGATGATACCAGTGCAGGTTATGCAACTAAGCTCAAGTTGGAGCTTGATGAAGATCTTGATCGTTGTTTTGTTTCGTTTCCTATTGATCAGTAGTGGAGCCCAGTCGGGACGATCGGGGATCTAGCATTTGGGGTTGTCTTCTTTTATTTTGGTTCCGTAGTCGGACCTTTGATTGCACCTTGGATGATGTATGGATTATTTATGTATGGTGTGAAGTGGCGATTGTAAGCCAACTCTTCATCCCTTTCTTATTCAGTACATGGGATGTGTGAAGATTACCCCTCTTGCGACAAGCCTACCATGCGGCTATGCCTCTAAGTCATGCCCCAACACGTGGGAGATATAGCCGCATTGTGGGTGTTACACCATTCCACCAAGGCCACCAGACAAGTTCGCCAAGCACAAGAACACTTCTCCTCAGGAGGCTGTTCTTCCCTTGTAACTGTTCATCCTCAGCCCAAGAGGCAATCCACCACACCACACTGGAGTAGGGTATTACACCACAACAGTGGCCCGAACCAGTATAAATCTTGTGTCTCTCTTTCTTTTGGGTTCGTCGAGCTAGGCCATGAGATCATGTTGAGTGCGAGCTAGAGGAGGGGGAGATCTTTGTGCACACCCCAGTGTTCGAACCTCAAGGGTTTTGCCGGAACCCAAAATCCGACATTTGGCGCGCCAGGTAGGGGTGCGCTTAAGCTTTCCTCTTCGTCGATCCACGCTTCGCCACTCCACCAAGCTCATGGCCGATGCACGACGGGACCACGCTGAGCGCCGGGCCGCCCTCGCCACCCATGTCGCTCAGCCAGCCCCTGTTGGCGGGCCTCCCCGTCGTTCTCCGTCACTCGTCACCAATGCCGCCACCGGCCGGACAGCAAACGAGCAGCAAGCTTCCTCGCTGCACCCCTCCGTGCGTCGAGACGGCCGTACCACCACTCCGTCGCTGACTTCGGCCGGCTCATCGTCTCATGCTCGCCGTGCACCCATGGACGCGCAAGCCGCACTGCTCATGGCACGCGAGCTCCTGCACTACCGCTCGGTCGACGACCTCTATGAGGACTGGTTGGACCACATCGCCGAGCTCGTCAGCGCCGCGGGGGGCTCTCCTGCACTATCCCTCTCGCTGCCTCGCCTGCCCCTGGCTGCGGGCAATGTGGCTCACGGAGTGCCTTCGCCCCCTCTGCACCAAGATGGCGCCCTCGCACCGAGGCACGCGGCTCATGGAGCGCCCCCGCCTCCTCTGCGTCAGGATGGCGTCCTCGCTCCAAGGTGTGCGGCCCCGCGGCGTGATCCACCGCGCCGTGTGCCCGCGCAAGAGGAAAGAAGATGCCAAGAGGTTCCCTGTCCGCAAGAAAACGCTCCACTGCTCCCAGCACGCCACGTTAGGATCGCTCACTGCGGCAGGGCCATGCGCCACTTGCCGTGGCGGCGCAGGGACACCAAGATCAAGCTGCGCCTCCACGACGGGCCCCGGTGGCCACTGCAGGCTGCCGCGCCTTCACTCCCGAGTTGTGTAGCATCGTCTGGCCAGGCAAGTTCAAGCAAGATCTACCTCCTCGCTACGATGGCACCCCTGACCCTGCGGAGTTCTTGAAGCTCTACGAGCTGAGCATCGAGGCGGCCAACGGAGACGAAAAGGTCATGGCGAACTGGTTTCCCATGGCTCTCAAGGACGACACTCACTCATGGCTCCTGAAACTGCCCCCAGGCTCGATCTCCTCCTGGGATGAGATGCGCGACCACATCGTTGCCAACTTCCAGGGCACTCGCGACTGCCCCCTGGCTATGGGTGACCTGCACCGCATCAACCAACAGCTGGGAGAGACCCTGCAAAAGTACATTCAGCGCTTCAACATCGTGCGTCTCAAGATCCCCAAGGTAACAGACGAGGCCATCATCTCAGCATTTTCGGACGGCGTCCGCGACATCAAGATAAAGGAGGAGCTCGCCATCCATGAGGAGTTGTGCACGACTTTGGAGCTATTCAACATAGCAACCAAGTGTGCAAGAGTTGAGGAGGGGCGTCTCTCCCTCCTCGAGCTCCTCGTTGCGGATCCAGAGGAGAAGAAGGCCAAGGTCAAGGACATGAAGCGCAAAGGGGTGGCCGTACTCGCGGTAAAACCGGACACCAAGCGTGGCATAGATCTTCCCGAGTCGTCCAAGGGAAGCCGTATGTTCTGCGCCTTCCACAATGTGTGCACCCACAACACCAATGATTGTCAAGAGCTCAGGGCCGTTCGAGATGGACGCTTCGGTTGAGCTCCGAGCGCAACGACCAGGGCTACGGTCGAGGAGGTGGACGAGGTGGAGGACGTTGGGACGACCACAGGCCCCACCAGGAGTGGCGCGACCAGTCTTGTGAGGATCGTTGGCAGGACCAGCCTCATGAGGGCGCCTGGAGGGACCAGCCTCGCGAGGACCGTCCTCAGGGCAACCCTGGTGGCCCTCCACTGCCGCTGCCAAGGAGGAATGACGACCATCAACAGGACGAAGGGGCTGGGGGCTTCCAGGAGCCGCACACCATCGCCTACATCTTGGGTGGCACTCAGGCCCCAGCCTCCCAGCGCATCTTCAAGCAGTTCTCTCGCGAGGTGAACGCAACACTCCCCAAGATCGAGGCCACACGCCCGCTCAGATGGTCCAAGTACGCCATCACCTTTAGCTCGGCGGACCAGCTCAAGTGTGCGGCAACCGCCAGCGTTCTCCTGATGCTCTGTTCACCCGTCATCAGCAATGTCCAAGTCACCAAGACCCTCATCGACGGTGGCAGGGCTTAGTGTCCTGTCCGTCGAGACGTTCGACATCCTTCAAGTGCCATACGATCAGCTCCAGCCCACCAAGCCTTTCTCAGGAGTGACTGCTCCACCACCCCGATAGGGCAAGTTCGTCTCCCTGTCACCTTCGGTCAGCGCGACAACTACCATACCGAGCTCGTTGACTTCGACGTCGCGCACATCCGCCTGCTGTACAATGCCATCCTCGGGTACCCGGCGCTAGCCAAATTCATGGTAGTCACCCACCATGGTTACAGCGTTCTCAAGATGCCGGGAAGCGGCGGAATCATCACGGTCCCCTGCGAAGAAAGAGATGCGGTGTGCTCCCTCGAGCGTGTCTTCCAAGCTGCATCAATCGAAGAGCTTGACAGCGCGGGTGAGCAGTACCCACCTAAGGCCAACCCCAAGAAGAAGAAGCAGCTACTCCGCACTGGGCCTCAAGGGAGCGGCACCTCCAGCGGCGCCACCTCAGGATCTGCGCCCGCGCCTGGGGCGCCTCCCTCCCACGCATAGGGAGGCGCGCCCGGCGCCCTCCTCGGGCAGGGCTCAGGGGCTCTCTTCTGGAGGGCCTTTGACCTGGCCAACGTCATGAGGGAGGCGCTCGGGCACCACGTGGAGGCGTGCTTCATGGCACGTTTCCCTCAGGAGGGCACCGGGCGAGGAGCGCCCGACACCCAGGAGTTCATTACCATGGCCACTCAGGAGCTTCAGGAAGCAAGGGCAATATGTGGCGACCGCCGCCCACCTGGCGCTGCTCCCCACCCAGGCGAGGGTGGTGAGCTACGCGTCTGGATCGACATCCCAGGGCTCAACAGGGCCGCATCTCAGGAGCGCTTCTGGCCTTCGCGTGCTGGCCGGTGTGAGGGTCCGACTCACAGCTACGTTCGCCTGCCGTTCGGCCTGCCGAGCGTGGCTGCCGCCTTCTAGTGCAATCTGTGGAGCATCCTGGTAGGTCAGGAGGCCAAGCATCACGCAGTCCTGGCGGAGATGGAGACGGTCCTTAGGAGGCCACCCGAGCCTCCAGAGCCTCCCGAGGCTCTGGGCCTCGACGGCTCGTGAGGAGCGACTTGTTCAGTGCGCGTCTTCAGCTACCCAACACTCCTTCGACAACCAAACCAGGTGACATTTTTCCAAGTTCATTCAGCTGGGAGCGCCCCCTGGACTACATCATTCCCAATCCCCATGGGTCCGTCCCTACGGCATGTATCCGCTTGCATCTTTAGTTCACCCTGCTGGGGGCGCCCTCAGGCTGCATCATCCCCAGGCCGCTCGGGTCCGACCCAGTGGCATGTACCGTTCTTGCATTTACCCAAGCCAGTTTGCTTCTCATGCATAATCTATCTATGGTCATCACTACCTGTTTGATTATCGCCCGCCACGGGAACCTCTCATGCCGGCACATCGCTTGTGCTCGGGTCTGTCCCTGCAACGCTGACAAATCTGAGCGGTCGAGCTCTGGCTCGCGGCACACCCGTGCACGTCACCTCACCAGGCCCACGGTGCCTTCACCTCCTTGCGAAGCAACCACTGGCGGACTGGCGATCACCATGGCAATTTGTGCCCTTCCTCACACTAACTTGCAGGAACCTCCCGAGGACTATAGCGGGCGGTACCGCGGACTCTCTCTCTTCTCCCATGCAATTCGCTTGCGCGTTATAAGGGGGGCTCCTGAGTATCGCGACTCAGGAGCTCTCACTGGCTCTCCAGCCCTCACCCCCTGGCCTTGACCACGGCATCGCGACCTGGCATACCAGCGGCGGCTCAACTCGCTCGAGGACCGGGACCTGAGGACGCAGATCACACGGGAGAGCATGGAGAAGAGGGGGAGGCTCGCACGGGCCTGACCTAGCTACCTAACAGTGGTCGACGCACAAGTCTGGCGCAACACGAGGAACCAACCCCAGAATACCAAGATAAGTCTTGCGCCTGGACTGACCCAGCGCTACGACATAAGATCCTCACCTTTCGCTGCCCTGCTGTGGCAACGTCGCTTCCCTTTCCCATCCTTAGGTAGCTGCTTGCACGCTAAAGGGGACCCGTTGAACATCCCGCCTTAGGAGCTCTTACTGGACCTCGGGCCACTCACCTCCTGGCCTTGACCACGGCATGGCGACCTGGCATACCAGCGACGGCTGCAGCCTGCCTGGGGACTAGGACCTGTCGGCGTAGAGCACCAAGCTGCCGTAGGGTTGGAAAGGGGAGACCGAGCCTTAGCAGGACACGCGTTCGTAAGTTCTCACAATAAAGATAATATCGAAAAAATACATTACAGACGCTTTACACACCCCCGCGGGGTCCGTTTCGAGTCCTCGCAGGGAACAAAAGGAAGGGAATTCCTGGGAGCTCTATCTACACGCACCGGACGTCGTTGATGCCATCATTAACAGTGGGCCACAGGAGGCCGGCGCCAAACCCATCCAGATCAGCGATGGTAGCAGCCGGACGCGGTGGCCTTGCTCCGGGCCCGGCAAGAGCTCGGGGGGCATAGCTATCGTCGCTTGTCTCCGGAGTCTCTGGGAGCTCGGGAGAGTCACTGGACCACCAGGAGTCACCGCTGTCACTGGAGGAGCTGCGAGCAAGGCCAGCGGCAGGCCTAGCATCAGCCGCTGCGCCGTCTTGGCGACCCCCTTAAGGGCAGCACTCCAAGTGGTGGCCTTCCTCGTAGAAGACCTTGAAGAACAGCATGGAGGCGCCATCGTACACGAAGTGGATGGCGAGGACGCCTTCCGCACGACAGACTCGGGCAACCTCGCCCCATCCATGAGTCATGAAGATCTTCCCAGAGGAGACGGCTTAAACCTCCGCTCCAGTCGCCGGGGCATCGCAGTCGGCGTGCTGCAGCCAAAGCTGGGCCCCTCGGCGGCATCTCGACGGAGAACTGCGGGAAGCGGATCCAAGTGCGCGGAGGCATCACCGCCCATAGCATGAACTCGCATGAGGAGCCCACGGCATGGACCCCTGGGGCAACGGCGTGCGTCCCCGCGACGCGGCGACCATGGCCCCGGCGCGGGTGACGGCGTTCATCGCTCCTCCCTCTGGAGCCCTCAGCTTCGGCGTGCAAGGGCAACAAATACCCGGGAGGTGGCCGCTCGTACCATGGCCGCGACACTTCCGGCCTCACGACGATTTCATGACGATGAGACAGCCTCTTCTTCAGCCGAAGTGGTTCGGGATCATCAAGGGGTGTCTTGCCCTTCTCCACGGCCGAGAACCTCCGTATCTGCACCATGACTGAGGCAGCAAGCAATGGAACGAGGAAGAAGAAGGAGCGGGAGAAGCAAAGGAAGGGATGGATTACGGGGCCTCCGCCCCACTTCCCATTTATAGCCAAGGGGAGGCCAACCACCGGCCTCCATGATCTAAGGTAATAATGATCTTTTTCTGCATGCAGCAAGGACTCGTCAAGTCGGGCATTTGCTGAGGCAGCGTGGGGAAGCGGAGACGCCCACGTCCAATCAGTCGCCACATGCCAACCGTGGCCGCAGGCTGTTGGGGCCCGCGGCGCTCCGCACTTGCCCTTTGGCTTCGCCTCGAAGCCAAGTCCGAGCGCGCTTTGGGCCCGGGGGCTATTGTCGGTGTTCTGGGAACAGGGGTCCCTAGACTTGCCTGCCTACGGCCCGCGGCGTGGCTCCCCCAGCGGCTCTGTACGGCCCATCTTCACCAGCAAACACTCAAGACCCTTGCGAGGGGCCAAGCCTCGCGAGGCGGACGACACAAGACCTCCTCAAGGGCGGCCTCACCATGCCGGCTCGTGAGGGGCAGAGAGATCAAGGCAAGGGACACCTCGCGAGGTTCCTGTGATGCAAGCCATGATGACTGGAGCCAGGCGGGCGCCAGGCGGGCGCCAGTGCGTGCAGTGTCGTCGTTTCCTCTTTGGTGCTAAAGAGGCAAGCGAAGGCGAGGAGTCCCGAGGAATCAGGCAAAGGTTTCCATATTGGTGCAACAAGACCAAGACCAGTAGGACAATAGGACGGAGGTCACCATGGAGCCCAAGACGGCGTCACCACCGGAGCCTTTGGCAGGCGAAGACTACTTTTGTTAGGATAGCTTGTAATAGTTGCCCCCCTTCAAATTGGCCGTTGTGGGATCCCTTCCCGCATAATATTTGGGAAGAGGACCCGGGCCTCTATATATAGGACTAGCCACCACCGTAGGGAGGCAACTGATAGGATCTAACATGAACTAGCATCTCATCTTGGACAGGATCCACTCCACCAAGGCCACCAGACAAGTTCGCCAACACAAGAACACCTCTCCTCAGGAGGCTGTTCTTCCCTTGTAACTGTTTATCCTCAGCCCAAGAGGCAATCCACCACACCACACTGAAATAGGGTATTACACCACAACGGTGGCCCGAACCAGTATAAATCTTGTGTCTCTCTTTCTTTGGGTTCGTCGAGATAGGCCATGAGATCGTGTTGAGTGCAAGCTAGAGGAGGGGGAGATCTTTGTGCGCACCCCTGTGTTCGAACCTCAAGGGTTTTGTTGGAACCCGAAATCCGACACAGTGTTAGGACCGAGAGTGTATCGACCAGAGGGCGAGGGTGGGGGTGTGAATGGGAGATTCAAAATTTCTTCTGAAAGTTTTGAAACTTATCCCAATTACAGCAGCGGAATAGAGTATCGAATTAAATAAACTAGATCAATTTTCTTCATCAGAGGCATATTCATCGATGTAAGCATTGATAATAGTACGAGCTTGGGAAATCACATGTTTAACTTCAATGAGAGTAATACAACATGCAAACAGATGTAGTAGAATGAGACAACATGGTACGCACTGAACCAAAAGACTATGGAATGATTTCAAAAGTGAATCAGAGGAATATGATGATAACAAATGAATACATACGATGGGAATGAAACAGGATGAACACAGATTCACAAGATGATGGCAACATAATGAAATTATCACATAAACTGTCGGCACAGAACACGAATATAAACTGCTGAAGGAAATGAAGTAGAGTAGATTGAACCAGCGGTGCTCGATGGCGACATAGAGATTTGGTAGACTAGTTCACCCTTCTGCCAAAGGGCTACGTCTGGTTGGAGGGACTATGACATAACATAGAAGATAAACCCTGTTCACCCATTTCTCTTTCAATGCATAGCTGATCAGACTCAAGTTGATTTCACTCGTGGTAGATCCTTGTCGGAGATCTCTAAACCTTCGGCTGACCTTCGCGAACCAGAATCACCCTTGGTTGCTGAAGATCAGGCTCGATGAAGACAACAACTCTTCAACACTCGAGCCGAAACCTATCCGTCTAGAGAGTGCACAGTTTTCAAGAGTAATAGGTACAAGAACTCTTACTCAGAACTACTGTGATGCTAAGCCACTATCTAAGTTTGGTCTCTTGTTTTTCTCCCGTTGGATCTTAGACTCAAATCACTCAGAGAGGGGTTGCTCAAATCAATCTTCTCAGTAATCTCAAGCAGAGCAGCCACCAGACAAAGCCGACGTGGAGTGGCTATTTAAAGCCGCAGCCTTCCCAGATGAGAAATGACCATTTTGGACATGAGGTCTAGCAAATGGCCAACCGACACATCTGCAACGTTCGGATTTGGAACAATGGTAACATTACTTGAGGAATACGTAATGCTAACTCCTTGGTCCGAGATAAATCTCTCGCAGCAAAGAAGATCGCAGTCTCTTGCTGGCAAGTATTTGCTCGGAACCCAAAGAGATTTCTCTCACAACTTTCATAGGTTTAGGATGAGCATCACAGCGGATCTAAGCATCGAGAACCTATACCCCTGTTAATAGTACAGAGGTCCTATGACTCAAAAGAAAGAATGAAGAACAACAAAATGAATACAAAGCCTTCACTTTGTCTTCAACTTCCATTGTTGCAGTCAATTTCTTCAGAGGAAAGTACCAAATCAAAAGCTTTTGCTTCAGCAGTAAACTTTTGAGGGGTCAATTACTTCACATCAATCTTCTCGACTATATGACTTCAACACATATAGCTCACTCTTCTCTGCAATGCAGATATACTTCGGTGAAGTTCCACGAACTCAGCATCGGAGACAACATTCTCTTCGGTTGTGTATGGAATTTTGCTCTCTGCATGCACTAGCAAACAAATTAGTCCATGCCTGTTTATGTCATAAATATCCAAACACAAGGTAGGCAGATATTGCACCAACAATCTCCCCCTTTTTGGATGATTTTTGACAAAACAGATCACATCGAAGGATTGATAATGAATGAAATGTAATGTGAAGAATAATGAAAGTCGAGAGATAAGTACGAAGATAAATTAATCTCCCCTTTAAGATATGCTTCAGGTCATGAAGAACCGGAGAGAGATGATATTTTTTCTTTCGTGAGAGTGTCACTGACAAATGATCTTATACTTGACTACTTTCAATGCACTTGATGGTGTCTGAGGTGATTCCTGTCACAAGATCTTCGAAGAGAATTAGATTTGAAATAAGCTTTGAAAGATTTGTGACGAAGGATATAGCATGAAGGTTTTCTCTGAACATAAATTTGATCTACACGAGAAGTAGTTTTCATGCATGTTAGATATTTGATATAATCAGAGCAAGGAAAAATAGAAGAAAATTGCTCGAAATGGATATGCTTCAGATGTGGTTTCCCTGTAATACAATAGATAATATGAGAGATAATTGCGAGGGAAAGACACTTTGTTAGTGAATTATACGGCTTCATGTAAGGCATAAAAGTTTAGACTGTCATACTCTTCCTGCAAGGTTAGATAATAAAAGATAATAATCAGCGCATATCCAACCATAACAGTTAATACATTTAGTACTTGAAGTACTTCTCCAACTTAGTATCATCACATGATGATTTTCTATCCTTCTCCGAGGAGGAAATATGTTTCCCTGTAAGATAGATAATTATCGAAGATAATCATTCACAGGAAAAACACATTCGAAGGTACCTGTAGACATATAGTGCGAAGCAAATAATATTGCAGGCGGGGGATATTCACATTACATGACGTCCTAGTATTTTCGCACCACATGTGGTGCGATAAGTTCATGAAGCAAATTGTTCGAGGGAAAACTAAAATGCGAAGAAAAACAGCCTACAAACCTCGATAAACTATCACTCGATGTAATTCTCCGCCCTTTTTCCAACAATTGTCAAAAAGGAAAGTGAAGACATACATGGAACTACTTCGTGGGAGTATCTTTTGAATTAGAATTAAAACCACTCGACAACCAGTGTCTGAAGAATGAGGAATGGTCGATGCAGAAGCAGGGGTGGCAACCTGGGCTCTGTAAGACTTGGAGCGATGAACATCTGGCTTGAAGATAAGAGTACCGGCTGTATCTGCAATTTCAACATCATGGCCGACAAACAATAGATCTGTTGAAGTAGAACATTGTGGGAGCACTGGAGTTTGTTTTCTGATGCACGGAACAACAAGCAAGTCCAGGTAGTCATATTCCTTCAAGGTGCCCTTTTTAGCTAAATCCTTGCGGGAGTAATGCTTCCTCAACAAAGTCCACGAGCGCCTCCTTGCATCCTTCTCATGCAGAAGAATTTGGCGAGTGTGATTATGAATCAGATTCAGCTCAGTCATTAACTCCACCTTTTCTTTTCTATCCAGCTTAATGTGGCTTTCCAGTGTCTGCTGCGTGCGAATACATATCTCATAAAGAGATGGATTTTACTTTCGAGGGATTACAACCTTGGCTTCCTTGACCTCTGGTGCATTTTCAGACGCAGAAGCATTTGCGGCATTATCAACTGGTTCCTTCCCTTTTCCACTATCCTTCACAATGCGCAGAGTGTCATGTATTGGTGGCATGAATACTTTCGGAATGTAAGCCTTGAAGAATTTCTCATTGGTGAGCTGCTCGATCGCGAACATGATCCATGGAGCACAGGGCTTCAATGACTGAGGGCTATTGATATGTCTCCAACGTATCTACAATTTATTAAGTATTCCTGCCATCTTTACAACAATTTTATATGGTTTTTCTATGATTCGATTAGAACTAACCCAGACTGATGTTGTTTTCAGGAGAACTATCGTGGTGTCTTTTTGTGCAGAAATAAAAGTTCTCGGAATGGGCTGGAAATTTACGGTGATTTTTCATGGACCAAAAGAGACCCCCGAAGCACTAGAACTGGGCCAAGATGTGACCGAGGAGGCCACAAGCCTAGGGGGCGCGCCCTACCCCCAGTGAGGGTGCTCCCGACTTCTGGGCCCCTCGGGAACCCCCTTGACGTGAGACCAACGCCAACAATTCTTATAAATACCCAAACCTCCGAAAAGAACCCTAGATGAGAAGTTCCGTCGCTGCAAGCCTCTGTACCCATGAAAAATCAATCTAGGCCCTGATACATCTCCAACGTATGTATAATTTATGAAGTTTTCATGTTGTTTATTACCATTCTTGGATGTTTTACAATCATTTTATAGAAACTTTATATCATTATTGGGACTGACCTATTGACCCAGTGCCCAGTGCCAGTTGCTATTTTTGCTTGTTTTTTACATCGCAGGAAATCAATATCAAATGGCGTCCAAACATCACGAACTTTTTGTGGAATTTTTATGGACCAGAAGACTCCCGATGGGCCAGAGCAACACCTGGGGGGTGCCCCGAGGGGGGCAAAAGCCACTAGGGCGCGCTTGGGGGCCCAGGCGCGCCCAGGTGGGTTGTGCCCACCTAGGTGGCCTCCTGCACCCCCTCTGTACCCTATAAATTCCCAAATATTCAAAAAACCCTCGTGGTTAACCTAGAACAGAAGTTCGACCGCCGCAAGGCTCCGTAGCCGCCGAAAACCAATCTAGACCCTGTTCCGGCACTCTACCGGAGGGGGAAATCATCACCGGTGGCCATCTTCATCATCCCGGTGGCCACCACGATGAGGTGGGAGTAGTCCAACCTCGGGGCTGAGGGTTTGTACCAGTAGCTATGTGTTTAATCTCTCTCTCTCTCTCTCTCTCGTGTTCTTGAGATGTCACGATCTTGATGTATCGCGGGCTTTATTAATATAGTCAGATCATATGGTGTTGTCCCCTATCTATCATGGTGTGATGAATTGAGTTTTTCCCTTTGAGACTTCATTGTTATCGGATTGAATAGTTTTATGGATTTGAGAACACTTGATATATGTCTTGCAATTGAATACTCGTAGTGACAATGGGGTATCGTATTGATTCACTTGATATATGTTTTGGCACTCAACTCGCGGATTCCCGAGGTGATATTGGGGTAATCTATGCATAGGGGTTGATGCACGTTCTTGTCTTTGTTTCTCCGGTAGAAATCTTGGGGCACTCTTTGAAGTTCTTTGTGTTGGATTGAATATTATGAATCTGAATTTGCTTTGGTGTTATTTCAGTATGAACTCTAGGATAGGTTGATCGGAAATAATAGCTTTGAGGTGGTTTCGTACCCTACAAACAATTCCGTTCTATGTTGTCCGCTAGATAGGAACTTTGGAGTGATTCTTCGTTGCACGTTGAGGGACGGTTATATGATCCAATTATATTTGCATTGTTGAGAGGTTGCACTAGTGAAAGCACGGACCCTAGGCCTCATCTTTAAGCTTTCAATACCGTTTTTTTGCCCGTTTACTATTTGCTACCTTGCTGTTTTTATTTATTCAGATTATAAAAATATATTTGTACCATCCATATTACACTTTTATCACCATCTCTTTGCCGAACTAGTGCACCTATACAATTTGCCATTGTATTAGGTGTGTTGGGGACACAAGAGATTTCTTGTATTTTGGTTGCGGGGTTGTTTGAGAGAGACTATCTTCATCCTACGCCTCCCAAGGATTGATAAACCTTAGGTCATCCACTTGAGGGAAAATTGCTACTATCCTACAAAACTCTGCGCTTGGAGGCCCAACACGTGTCTACAAGAATAAAGTTTCATAGTAGATATCAAGCTCTTTTCTGGCGCCGTTGCCGGGGAGGTGAGCGCTTGAAGGTATATCTTTAGATCTTCCAATTGAATCTTCCAGTTTCTTGTTTTATCACTAGTTTGGTTTATAAAAGAAAACTACATAAACAATGGAATTGAGGTTGCATCATATTATTGATCATCTTTATAGTATCTTTCTTGAAAATGATGGTTCGGAAAATTGTGCTCAATTGTTAGAAGAAGAAGTCAATAAAATGTTTGGCACAAGATATTTGAATGATGAGCATGATTGCAATGTTGTTAGTATGAATTCTTTGAATATCCATGATGCTAATGATACGCAAAGCCATTGTGACGCCCCGAGACCGATGTGCCAGGTGTATTCCTGCTATTCGCTGTTGTTGCCTTGTCATTGCTTGCGTGTCATGCATTGCATATCATGTCATCATGTGCATTTCATTTGCATACATGTTCGTCTCATGCATCCGAGCATTTTCCCCGTTGGCCGTTTTGCATTCCGGTGCTCCTATCTCCTCCGGTGGTCATTTCTACCTTATTTTCATGTGTGGGGGTTAAACATTTCCGGATTGGACCGAGACTCGCCAAGAGGCCTTGATTTACTACCGGTAGACCGCCTGTCAAGTTTCGTACCATTTGGACTTCGTTTGATACTCCAACGGTTAACCGAGGGACCGAGAAGGCCTTGTGTGTGTTGCACCCCAACACCTCTCCAAAGTGGCCCAAAAACCCACCTAAACCTCCTCCATCATCTCGGTCGATCGATCACAATCGCGTGGCCAAAAATCGCACCTCATTTGGAATCTCCTAGCTCCCTCTACATATATATATGTGCTCCCCTCCCGAAAATCGCGGATGAAACCCTAACTTCTTCCTCCTCCCGCAACCGGACATGTCCGTCCCGCCACCGGACGTGTCCACCACCGCCACCACATTGCCCGGACCAATCAGGGGCCGACACCTCAGCTCCGCCGCTGCCTCCTACCAATCCTCCGCCGCCACATGTCACACCGTGCCTCCTCTCTCTCCCCCGCGCCGCCGCGGCCCTGCGAGCCCACGGCCGGCCCGCCCGGCCCGACCGCGCCCCGCGCTTGGGCCGTTCCCTCGCTGCCGCCCGAGCATCCGCACGCCGCGCCGCCGTCCTTCGACGCGCGCTGCCCGGCCGCCTCATCGCCGCTCCGCCGCGGAGCAGCAGCTCCGGCCACCGCCACCGCGGCTCCGCCCGCCGGACCACCGCCTCACCGTCGCAAGCACCGGTGCCGGCGACCTCCTCCGCGCCCACCGCCGCAGTCCGGCCTCAACTCCGGCGCCGACTCCAGCCGCCGTCCACCACATCGGCCTCCCCGCGCCTCCCCGTGCCGCTCCTGCCTCAACTCCGGCGCAGGCCCGGCCCCGCCTCGATCTACGTGCGCCCAGATCAAAACCCTAGATCTGTTTCTCGGAGGTATAATTTCAGCAAAGTCCCTGTTTTTCCAGATTCAAATTCCCTTGTTCATCATGCCACAACTCATCACCTATAACTCCGATTTGCGCGTATAGCATATCAAAATGTTCGTCTCAGAGAGTACATCATTTCATCTCATTGCATCATTTTCATTTGAGCTCATCTTGATGCCCGAAATGCTGTTGGAAGAGAGCTATTTGAGATAATTGTCAGATTTGCTGCACCAAATAGCTATTTGTCATTTTTGCCATGATTAATGTGTGCGTGATATGCCCCTGAGCTCTACATGTGTTTTGTTATATGCCATGCCATCTTTCCAGAGGTGCTATCCATGTATTTTTGTGATGTGTGTGGTGACTAGCACAAGCTTGCAAAGTGGTGCATTCGTTAATGCTGATTTCAGGGACTTAGTAATTTCATTAAGTCCTTGATCTGTTCTTATCAATATGCCATATGTTCATGTTGTTTCCTAGTGATCCGTGCCTCTTTTGAGGATGACCAGTAAGGATGTTTTGTTAATCTTGTGGTTTTCTATCCATCCATACCTTTTTTTGCAATTATGGAGCACCCTAGCTTGAGTCAATTGAGCTCTACTTTTGCTATTTCGTGAATCTGGGCAGATTGTCTACTTGTTAGCGATTTTGCCGAGGATGTTGTTGTTGATCCGTGCATGCTATGTTTTTGTTCTTGCCATGTCTAGCTTATATAATGTGTATTCTTGATGGGTGTATGCTTAGATTGTCATGCCTTTCTCTGTAGTGAGTGCATCGAGCTCATTAACATGCCTACTCGTTATCAGATTTGCATTGCATGCTCCAGTTTTTCTCTAAGTCTGTAACCTGATTATTTTTTGCCATGTTCACATGCTTGCAATTGTATTTTCTGATCCCTTTTGGCTCAAGTTTACTAAGGGACTTTTGTTAAGCTCTTTGAGTAGCTTCATGCCATGCCTTGCTTTGCCATGTTAAGTTCCTGTAGCATATAATTTTCATGCTCCAAAGTGTGCTACCTGATCTGAAATTCCAGGCTTGTGTTAATTTTACCAAGTCTGAAATCTGTTTATTAATTGCACTTTTGCCATGCTTGTTTGAACCTGTTAATGGATGAATTGGCCGTAGCTCAGTGTTCATCGTTTGTCAAGCATCATGAGTGGATCCCTGCCATGTATTGTTTTGCCATGTTGGAGTGCTGTAGCATATTTATCTTGATGCATTTAGATGGCTACTTGCTGTTTATCGCAGACCGGTGCCATATTTGTTTTGCTTGCCATTTCCAAAGCGTGCATCCGATTCCAGTGATCTTTATATCGATTTCAACCGAAATAACCTCACCTTTCCAGTGGCACTCTTGGATTTCCAAGTTGAGTCCAGGTTCAATCATTCCTTGTCAAATCATGCATATGCATCGCATACCGCATCCCGCATATCATACCATGTTCATGTGTTGGTTGTTTACTTTGTTGTGTTCTTCTTTCCGGTGTTTGCTTCTTCGGGTTGGTTCCGATAACGTCGCGTTTGTGAGGACCCGTTCGTCTACACCCGTTTGTCTTCTTCATGGACTCATTCTTCTTCCTTGCGGGATTTCAGGCAAGATGACCATACCCTCAAAATCACTTCTATCTTTGCTTGCTAGTTGCTCGCTCTTTTGCTATGCCTATGCTGCGATACCTACCACTTGCTTATCATGCCTCCCATATTGTTGAACCAAGCCTCTTACCCACCTTGTCCTAGCAAACCGTTGTTTGGCTATGTTACCGCTTTGCTCAGCCCCTCTTATAGCGTTGTTAGTTGCATGTGAAGATTGAAGTTCGTTCCATGTTGGAACATGGAGATCGTTCCTTGTTGGAACATTGTTTTGCTTGTTGGGATATCACAATATCTCTTATTTAATTAATGCGTCTATATACTTGGTAAAGGGTGGAAGGCTCGGCCTTATGCCTGGTGTTTTGTTCCACTCTTGCCGCCCTAGTTTCCGTCATATCGGTGTTATGTTCCCGGATTTTGCGTTCCTTACGCGGTTGGGTAATAATGGGAACCCCTACACAGTTCGCCTTGAATAAAACTCTTCTAGCAATGCCCAACATTGGTTTTACCATTCGCCACCTAGCCTTATCCTTTTCCCGTGGGGGTCGCACGCCCAAGGGTCATCATTATTTTAACCCCCCCTGGGCCAGTGCTCCTCTGAGTGTTAGTCTGACCGAGCAGACTGCGGGGCCACCTCGGGGCAACTTGAGGTTTGGTTTTACTCGTAGGATGTCTCATCTGAGTGTGCCCTGAGAACGAGATATGTGCAGCTCCTATCAGGATTTGTCGGCACATTCGGGCGGTGTTGCTGGACTTACTTTACCATTGTCGAAATGTCTTGTAACCGGGATACCAAGTCTGATCGAAATGTCTTGGGAGGAGGTCTATTCCTTCGTTGACCGTGAGAGCTTGTCATGGGCTAAGTTGGGACACCCCTGCAGGGTTTTGAACTTTCGAAAGCCGTGCCCGCGGTTATGGGCAGATGGGAATTTGTTAACGTCCGGTTGTAGAAAACCTGAAGTTGACCTTAATTAAAACACATCAACCGCGTGTGTAACCGTGATGGTCTCTTTCCGGTGGAGTCCAGGAAGTGAACACGGTGTTGGAGTTATGCTTGACGTAGGTTGTTCTAGGATCACTTCTTGATCATAGTTTCTCGATCGTGCTTTGCCTTCTCTTCTTGCTCTCATTTGCGTATGTTTAGCCACCAGATATGCTAGTCGCTTGCTGCAGCCCACCTCATACCTTTTACCCTTCCTATAAGCTTAAATAGTCTTGATCGCGAGGGTGTGAGATTGCTGAGTCCCCGTGACTCACAGATACTTCCAAAACCAGTTTGCAGGTGCCGATGTAACCATGCAGATGATGCAACCAAGATCAAGGAGGATCTCAATGAAGTTCTTGTTCGTCGTTTTGTTTACGTTCTAGTTGATCAGTAGTGGAGCCCAGTTGGGGTCGATCGGGGATCTGTGTAGCATTTGGGGTAGTCTTCTTTTATTTTTGGTTCCGTAGTCGGACCTTGTTTGTATTTGGCTGATGTAATGCTTTATTCATGTAATTGTGTGAAGTGGCGATTGTAAGCCAACTATGTATCTCTTTCCCTTATGTATTACATGGGTTGTGTGAAGATTACCTCACTTGCGACATTGCTTTCAATGCGGTTATGCCTCTAAGTCGTGCTTCGACACATGGGAGATATAGCCGCATCGAGGGCATTACAGCCATAAGCTTGGGGATGCTATATTTGATGAATATGATATTTTTAGTCCCCCATGTTTTGATGAGAGAATTTATTATGATGACTGCATGTTGAGGGAGTCCTGGATTAGGGGGTCCTTGGACTGCCGGACTATATACTTTGGCCGTATTGTTGGACTATGAAGATACAAAATTGAAGACTTCGTCCCGTGTCCGGGTGGGACTCTCCTTTGCGTGTAAGGCAAGCTTGGCAATTCGGATATGTAGATCTCCTCCCTTGTAACCGACTCTATGTAACCCTAGCCCCCTCTGGTGTCTATATAAACTGAAGGGTTTAGTCCATAGGACAAGAACAATCTTAATCATAGGCTAGCTTCTAGGGTTTAGCTTCTACGATCTCGTGGTAGATAAACTCTTGTAATACTCATATCATCAAGATCAATCAAGCAGGAAGTAGCATATTACCTCCATCGAGAGGGCCCGAACCTGGGTAAACATTGTGTCACCCGCCTCCTGTTACCATTCGCCTTAGACGCACAGTTCGGGACCCCCTACCCAAGATCCGCCGGTTTTGACACCGACATTGGTGCTTTCATTGAGAGTTCCACTGTGTCGTCACCATAAGGCTTGATGGCTCCTTCGATCATCAGCAACGATGCGATCCAGGGTGAGGTTTTTCTCCCCGGACAGATCTTCGTATTCGGCAGCTTCGCACTGTGGGCCAACTCGCTTGGCCATCTAGAGCAGATCGAGAGCTATGCCCCTGGCCGTCAGGTCAGGTTTGGAAACTTAAACTATACTGCTGACATCCGCAGAGACTTGATCTTTGACGGATTCGAGCCCGTGTCAGGTGCGCCGCACAACCACGACGAGCATGACTTAGCTCTGCCGCCGGACAGTGTTCGGGAGATCACACCTATGGCAACTCCGACCCTTGATCCGGAGCAGATCGCGCCGTCCGAGGACGGGTGGATGGACCCCGCCACGGAGGCCGCACACTCAGCAGCGACAGAGCCGAATACTGACTTCACCTCCTACGAGACCTGTGTTGCCGGACCCTTGGATTCGTCCCCGGCCACGGGCTCCGAACCGCCTGCATCCGTGCCTATCAAATCTGATTGGGCACCGATTATGGAGTTTTCCTCCACGGATATCTTTCAGCACTCGCCCCTGGGTGACGCGCTGAATTCATTAAGGTCTCTCTCCTTGTCAGAAGGCCCTTGGCTGAAGTATGTCCAGCTGGAGTGGGAAGCGGATGACGAAGAAATTCGTTCCCCACTCACCACCCATTTAATAGCCACTGTCGATGACTTAACCAACATGCTTGATTTCGACTCCGAAGACATCGACGATATGGACGACGATGCAGGAGAGGAACAGGAACCACCGCCCATAGGGCGCTGGACAGCCACTTCATCACACGATATATACAGGGTGGATACACCCAAAGAAAACAATGACGAGGAACGGAAGGATGCAGTGAAGGATAATCCCCTCGAGAAGCAACCAAAGCAATGACGTAGGCGCCGCTCCAAATCCCGCCTCGGCAAAAACAGCGATAACAGCGCAAGAAAGAATAATACCCCGGTCGACTCCAAAGCAAACGATGACCACATGGACCCAGCGACAGGGCAGGATGAACCAGCGGACAACGAACATAGTACGGAGCCTCTGTCCCATCACGGCGACGCCGAGGGTAAAGCTCATCAACCTGTCTCCGGAGAGGAGAACAGTCCGGACGACGATGCACACATCATCCTGGAAAGGCACTTGGAGCAAGAGGACCTCCACAGAAGGCTTATTGCCACCGCGAGGAGTATGAAGAAGCAGAAGCAAAGGCTTAAGGCCACACAAAATACACTCAACAGTAGATGGAACAAAGTGCTCGACATTGAAGAAAAGTACGGTGGCAGCCGCCACACAAAGAGCTATCCAAAGCGCAAGCTACTGCCTGAATTCGATGACGAGGCTTTAGAGCCTATACAACCGAAAAATAAAATGGCCGATCAGCCGGATCGACCACCCCGTGGCCGCGATAGGGCGGCTAACGATGTCGCACATAATTCAGCACACGATTTATGTGAGGACTTGCACCAAAAAGCCGGTATGACCAGGTCCATCTATGGATCTAGGAAGCGCGCTCCGGCACAGAATCAAAGCCGAACACTACAACCGTCAGAATGCAATGACACATCCAAATACAGGGGTGCCGCGCACCCCCTGTGCTTCACCGATGAGGTTCTGGATCACGAATTTCCAGAAGGATTCGAACCCGTAAACATAGAGGCATACGACGGAACGACAGACCCTGGGGTCTGGATTGAGGACTTTATCCTTCATATCCACATGGCTCGCGGAGATGATCTCCACGCCATCAAATACTTGCCCCTCAAATTGAAAGGACCAGCTCGTCACTGGCTGAAGAGCCTCCCAAAAACTCAATTGGAAGTTGGGAAGAGCTGAGGATGCTTTTAGGGCTAATTTTCAAGGGACCTATGTCCGACCTCCGGCTGCAGACGATTTAAGCCATATAATTCAACAGCCCGGAGAGTCAGCCCAAAAGCTTTGGAACAGATTCCTCACTAAGAAGAATCAAATTGTCGACTGCCCGGATGCCGAAGCCTTAGCGGCTTTCAAACACAGTTTCTCGGACGAATGGCTCGCCACCTCGGCCAGGAAAAACCAAGGACAATGGCAGCCCTCACAAGCCTTATGACCCGCTTTTGCGCGGGCGAAGATAGTTGGCTGGCCCGTAGCGGCACCAGCGATCCATGCACATCCGAAGTCAGGGATGGCAATGGAAAACCATGATGCAATAAAAGCAAGCGTCAAAACAATGAAGACAGCCCAGACAACACGGCGGTAAACGCCGGATTCAGGGGCTCTCGACCCGGTCAATGGAAAAAGCCATTCAAAGGTAGCAGAGATGGACCGTCCAGCCTAAAAAAGATTCTAGACAGATTATGTCAGATTCATGGCACCTCCGACAAACCGGCAATTCACACCAATAGAGAATGCTGGGTCTTCAAGCAGGCCGGCAAGCTTAACGCCGAACACAAGGGGAGGGAGACACCAAGTGAAGATGAGGATGAGCCTTGCCGACAAAACACTAGGGGACAGAAAAAATTCCCACCAGAGGTCAAAATAGTGAACATGATTCACGTAATGAAGAGGAGGAGCAAACGCGCACTCCGAGACGTATGCGCCATGGAGCCCGTCACCCCCAAGTTCAACCCCTGGTCGACCTGCCCGATCACTTTTGATCGCATGGATCACCCGACTAGTATCCAGCACAGAGGATCGGCTACCTTGGTACTAGACCCAATAATTGACGGATACCATCTCACCCAAGTCCTTATGGACAACGGCAGTAGTCTTAATCTGATATATCAGGACACAACCCGCAAAATGGGGATAGGCTCGACAAGAATCAGCCAAAGCAATACTACCTTTAAAGGAGTAATACCAGGCCCAAAGGCCCGCTGCACGGGCTCTCTAGTACTAGAGGTTGTATTCGGTTCTCCCGACAACTTCGGAAGTGAAAAGTTAACCTTCGACATCGCTCCATTCCAAAGCGGCTATCAAGCACTACTCGGAAGAACGGCCTTTGCTCGTTTTAATGCAATACCGCATTACGCTTATCTTAAGCTTAAGATGCCCGGTCCACATGGCATCACCATAGTTAGCGGAAACACAGAGCGTTCCTTATGTGCGGAAGAATGTTTGGCGGCTTTAGCAGCCGAACACTGAACGACCTCTCCAACCAGAATAAATGATCGGTCGTCAAGACCGCGGACACGGCTAGACGAGTCCCGTGCACCACTAGCTGTAATAGCTCAGATAAAACTAAGACTGGGTCTATGGATATACCCCCATAGGTGGTGCTAGGGGCTTCCCACATGTAAAAATGACTACAGTTTGGCTTGACCTTATTTAGATTGAATTTTAATGGTTTATTAAGAATAACCAATTTTTCGCATGAAAACTTTCACATGGGCTTTTCTCTCTTACAGATGATCATCGTGCTACACCCTTCCAGGATACGGCATAACAGAGACACAGGCGCAGACGTGCAGCAGGGCCCCGTTCGAAGGTTTCTTTTTAGATTAAGACCCTGTGTAAACCTTTTTTACTGTCTCTTGTTGCTTCACACCCTCCGGATACTCAACATAACCAAGAGGGATGCTGGCATTATTGGCATTTCGTCACGTCAGACTAATGCATGTACCTGAAAATTCAGGGCTTATTATCGAGGGCGTTACTCAGCCCAGTATACATTGTAAAGACCGAATACCTTAGGGAGTGTTCGGCGTCGCGAGTTTGGCCTTATATGCATCAGCTCCGAATCATGTCTTTGGTCAATAGTTGGGTTTGCCCGGCTCCCGTGTTTTGCTACCTTACGTTCCGCTCTATCATCTAAGGTGGCATCGGGAGAACTACTTCGATTGTGCCCTGGTTCATCTGGATGAGCACCTCAGTAGAGAAAGCCGAAAACCGACTCTCATGATAAAGCGCGAGACTTGTCAACCACTCGAGGACTCAGTGGAATCTTCGTGATTCCTCCGCATTAACGAAGGACCGGTTTCCCAATCATGTATGTACGCCCACCGTATTCGGATAAGCGCGGAAGTACCAGGGGCTATATAGTAGCCCCACTGTCAAACTCCTATGGCTAAGTGAAAGTGTTAAAGCAATATAGTCCGATTGCCTTGTTCGCCGTGCTATCACCTCCTTAATGGACCAAGACGTTGGATCAAGTGTGAATACGTGCTTTTCCGGACACCCGCGCATTATATGCGTGGGGGCTGAAGCCGACGACTGCAAACTTTCAGGTTATATACATACATAAACAGCCGCACAGGAGGCATCATAATACTTTCAGGCAAAAGTATAAACACGACCTTTATAATCCAATAGCATTGTTTTTACAATTGGGATACATGTCACTCGAACATGATACTCTTCGAGCACTGAGCCTCTATTAAACGAGTGCCTTCTAGGACTTCTTCGAAAATAGTGCTCGGCCGAGACCTGGCCTACGGCCGGACCCCGGGTTGCAATAGCGGTGGCATCCATCTCTGCTCAGTATGTCTTAACATGGGCAAGAGCCATCCGCGCACCCTCTATGCACGCCGACCTCCTTACAGCGTCGATATGCGGCACAACACCAAGGAATCGGCGCACTAAACCAAAATAACTATTCGGCCTTGGTCCTTCCGGCTAAAGATGATCCACGACAGACCTCATGGCAAGCCCGGACAACCTATGGAGCTCAGCCCACTCGGCCATTTGCTCATTCAACAGCAGCGGACGTGTTGGAGCATTGAACTGCGACCAGAACAACTTTTCCACTTCGTGATCTTTTTTATCTTTGAAAAACTCAGTCGCATTAGCAGCACTCGTTGCCAAGTCCAAGTACGAGTCTGCAGCACTCCATAATTGATCCAGAGGGGCATACTTCGGATCTCCAAACTTCGTCCGCAACAAAAAGGGCTTCCCAGCCGTGATATCTCCGGCTTGACGAAGCTCCTCCTTCGCCGCTCTGATTTTAGAGAGGGTTTCCTTGGCTGCTACCATGGATTTCTTCAGGTACGCCATTTTCGCTTAGCTTTCCTTTTCAAGAAGCTCATACCGGGCGGCGGCATCCTTCAGCTCAACAGCCATCTTGGCTATTTTATCTTTGCTCTGGCGATGAGCAGCCCGTTCAGCTCTTATCTCTTCGTCCGCCTTTAGGGCGGCCGCATCACTTCTCCTGGCTTGTTCCTTGGCTCGGGCAAGCTCCGCCCGAAGGGTCTCCACGGCGGCAACTCCATCTGCATTCACAACATGTTGTAGATACTAGCATCATGCTCCTCTTAATATCTGTTGACCACCGGAGAATACATACCCTGTGCCTCGTCAAGCCGCTTGTTCAGAAGCACGATGTCGACATCTGCCATATCAAGCTGCCGCCTCAGTTCGGCAAACTCACCAGTCCGGCCAGCCACCGGACCCTCAGCCGCCTGCACATGTGAGCAGCATGATCATTACCTAGAACTATGATCCTCTGTTTGCCGCCTCTGGACAGCAACCAGAGTCTCAGGGGCTACTATATATATAGGGCACACCTAGCGTGTGCGGTACCGTCAAAAAATATATATATTACTTTGCGTACCTCAAAGCCTTTTAGCAGGCTCATAAAAGCTTCATGCAACCCACTTTTGGCGGATGAAATCCTTTCAACAACCGTACCCATTAAAGTACGATGCGCCTCTGAGATAGCCGCTTGCTCCAGAAGACCCATCAGTGCGTCTGGTCATCCACCGGACAGTCCCGGACTCTTTTTGTTGCTCCCCTTAGGAGCCAAATACTCCGGACTTTGGGTGGCGAAGGGTTACCTTCCGACCTTGGCGGATCAGGAGAAATCCTCCGTGACGACACCTCGGGGTCGTCCGCCTCATGAGGTAGGGAGACAGGTGGAGGCGTTTCGCTCTCCATCATCTCCGGAAGAAGATCCCCCGAAGACGAACTCTGTCGAGAAGGGCTACGATCCGAACTACAAGACATACATCTCGGTTATTGTCCTCGGAGATGAAGCATGATATATTTACCAAAAGTACTTTGGTCTACTTACAGCTCGGTGGAGGGATGATCCCCTTGCGGGCACTGTGCGGTAAGGATGCCCTCCGGGGTAGGGCCCCCTGGCGAAGGTTTCTTCTCTTGTTTCCAAGTCTTCAGAGGCGGTCCTCTTCTTTCCTTGGGGAGAGGGAATTTTTGATTCTTCTCCCCGGTTATCCTCCTTCGCGGAGACACTAATTCCCCTGGTTTGGATGAGTAATGCGTGAGGCCCGCTTTCGGCTTCTTTATTGCTCCTTTTATCTTCCCCTGATGGCACTTGATAAGGTGCGAGCTCAAGCATCCTGGCTAGTATCCGGTGAGCCTTCGGGAAGGGGGGCCGAACACCTGATCATCTTCGCCTTTCTTATCCAGTCCTGGCCAAGAGCAATTTTTTTAGAATGATGTTATGACAAATGAAAAGATGGCGTGTTCAGCCACAGAATTACTTACGTGGGTATCTGGACGATTACAGTTTAGACCCGCATCCTCGGTGGTGTCCGGACACTTTATTCATGATCCAAAGAACAATCCATACATCCCTTCGAGCGTCATGCTAAAGAATTGCTGAATAGTTCGCGGTCCTTCCGGGTTGAACTCCCACATACGGAGAGGTCGACGTTGGCATGGCAGGACCCGGCGAACTAGCATGACTTGCATTACCTTGACAAGGCAGACGTCTCTCTTGAGGAGATCTCAGATGCGACTCTGCAATGTTGGCACGTCATTAACTGGCCCCCAGTCCAGCCCCTTGTTGACCCATGACACCAGTTGTGGCGGGGGGGCCCAAACGGAAGGCGGGGGCAGCTACCCACTTAGTACTTCAGGGAGTTGTGATGTAAAACCACTCCCACTGCCATAAGTCAGATATCTCCGGGAAGGAACCCTTTGGCCATGGAGCATCGATGCCTTTACTTATTATGGCGCCTCCGCATTCTGCGTGTCGCCCATCGATCATCTTCAGCTTCACATTGAAGGTCTTAAGCCATAAGCCGAAGTGCGGGGTGATGCGGAGGAAGGCCTCACACACGACGATAAATGACAAGATGTGAAGGATGGAATCTGGAGCTAGATCATGGAAGTCGAGCCCGTAATAGAACATAAGCCCTCTGACAAAGGGATCAAGACTGAAGCTAAGCCCTTGGAGGAAGTGGGAAACAAATACGACACTCTCATTGGGTTCGGGAGTGGGGATGACCTGCCCTTGAGCAGGCAGCCTGTGCGAAATTTCGGCGGTCAGATACCTGGCTTCTCTTAGCTTCTTGATGTCCTCCTCCGTGATAGAAGAGGCCATCCACCAGCCTTGAAGGTTGGATCCGAACATGATTGAAGGTTCGAAGTGCTTATCCTGAGCCTTGGGTGTTGGAATTCGAGGTGGGGGAAGGGAAGGATCAAGCGCGAGAAGAAAAGGACAGGCCTTGGCCCCTTTATAAAGAGGATGAATATCAAGCGTCCTCCGCATGGCCGTTCGGAACTTGCCTAAAATCGAGCAGTCATACAAGCAGGCGCGATTGGGTTACCCACACCCGTATTGACGAGAATCCCGTGATAAGGGGACACGATCTCTGCTTCGACAAGGCGTGCCAAGAAAACCGCCTCGCAATATATGCAGTAGCTGGTTGAGAAAAACGGTTCGAATAATGATTGGGCCATGGCGTGATGTCACATTATGAAAAGTTGTCAGCATATTAGATTTGTGGAAATATTATACTCTCTACAGTGATATGTGGAATTTGTTTTGCAGAGCCGGACACTATCCTTGTGTTTGAAATCTTCTATGGTGTATTCGGAGGAGGAACCCACCTTGCAATGCTGAAGACAATCTGCGTGCTAGACTCATCGTCATTGAAGCCTGGTTCATGGCTACTGAGGGAGTCCTGGATTAGGGGGTTTTCGGACTACCGGACTATATACTTTGGCCGGACTGTTGAACTATGAAGATACAAGATTGAAGACTTCGTCCCGTGTCCGGGTGGGACTCTCCTTTGCGTGGAAGGCAAGCCTGGTGATTCGGATATGTAGATCTCCTCCCTTGTAACCGACACTGTGTAACCCTAGCCCCCTCCGGTGTCTATATAAACCGGAGGGTTTAGTCCGTAGGACAAGAACAATCATAATCATAGGCTAGCTTCTAGGGTTTAGCCTCTATGATCTCATGGTAGATCAACTCTTGTAATACTCATATCATCAAGATCAATCAGGCAGGAAGTAGGGTATTACCTCCATCGAGAGGGCTCGAACCTGGGTAAACATTGTGTCCCCCGCCTCCTGTTACCATCTGCCTTAGATGCACAGTTCGGGTCCCCCTACCCGAGATCCGCCGGTTTTGACACCGACACATGCCTCCTATTTATGATGATTATATTGATGAAAGTGGATTTGGAGAGGTCGTGACTTTATTTAATGATGAATCCACTATTTTGGAGGAGGTTGCAATTGATTGTGACAACAAAGTTCCTATATATGATGATTATGGTGATGACATGTGTCACGGGATGTCCGCGGCCACCTATGGGACCGAG